>NC_134710.1:62520872-62815872 GCF_043290135.1 Rhipicephalus microplus | reverse complement strand
AAAACGCGAACGCTGTATAGTCTGTCGCCAGACGCGACCAGCGTCTGTCGGCGCAGCCCGGCGGAAACGGGTGCGAAATGTTACATGCCGCATTTCGCATAAACGACGTTATCCAGAATGCACCGCGTTTGCCTAGCTTTGTGACGAAGGGACGTCGGGCGTGCTCGAACGCGCATGCGTGAAAGCAACGGAGTGCTGCGCGTTCCTGCGAGTTTATACCAGGCAGAACGGCGCCTGGCGTGGCATCGCCGGCATGACGCGACGAAACGAATGCTGGAGCACACGCACACCGGGTCACGTCTAAGTGTATTCACGCCTTGAGTGTGGCATGTAGTCATGCTCTTATATGACACGCACCTCATAATTATTATGTTACTACCTTCGTCATCACTTCACGTGACGTAATACCAAATTTGGCATATACGAATCTACCGAAACGGCCCGAGCGTATCATGAGTGCGGCATGTAGTCATGTTGTTAAATGACACGCATTTCATGATTATCATGTTTGAACATGACATTTACATATGTCGTTCGTCCACGTCACGTAATACTGAATTTGGTACATGTGAGGCTATAGCGACACGGCCGCGAGCGCATAATGAGTGTAGCATGTAGTCATGTTGTTACATAACATGCGTCATATCATTATCATGCTTGCACCAGTCACATCCCTTTGTCGTCCATTCACGTCCCTTAATACCAAATTTGGTGTATGTGAAGCTAGCGAAACGGCTGCGAGGGCATCATGAGTGTGGCTTGTAATCAAAACGTCCCATGACACGCATCTCGTAATTATCAAGCTTGCACCAGTCACATACCTTCGTCATCCATTCGCATCACGTAACGCTGAATTTGGTATATGTGAAGCTAGCGAGACGGTTGCTTGGCGTGTTATCAGCGTGGCGTGTAGACATGACTCATGACTTACATGACATGCATGTCATGATTTCCACGTTAGGGTCTGTCGCTTGTGTCGTCATGCAATCACGTCATACCATACCGGTTTTGAACATGTCGTGTGAACGAGACCACCGCAAGAGCAGCAAGACCATAAAATGTGAATCATGACATTCATGACATACATGTCAGGATTTTCATGTTATGACTAATCAAATATGCTCGTCATACAGTCATGTTATGCGATACCAAGTTTGGTATCGATACCATTATCCAAACGGCCAGGAGAGCTAGAAGTCGTTGGTGGATAGATAGATAGATAGATAGATAGATAGATAGATAGATAGATAGATAGATAGATAGATAGATAGATAGATAGATAGATAGATAGATAGATAGATAGATAGATAGATAGATAGATAGATAGATAGACTCAAAGTCGCTGAAGTTCGCTAAGAAATGCTTCGCATTTAAAAATCACAGCATATCCACGGAGTGAATGATGATGAGTGTGGCGAAGCATCCTTCCGTCACACTGTGGATGTTCTGTGTTGGCTACGCCGTAGGGATGGACTGCCCTAGATCATATGGAGCTTCACCCCTAAATATAGTATGGGAAAGTAAGGTAGATTCCTTGAGAAACATCTTTACGGAAATAGCGGCCACTCCCGTAGGACCCTGTGGCCGAGCTATTTAATGCGGTGCTTTGAGTACCACGAGTGGCTGTCTGTGTGTTTCTTTCTAAAGGTGCCGTCTTTTTTGCGCTCATAAATCAGTCTAAATAATTATGAACCAACTCGCCCAAGCAACAGTTTTGACTGGTGAGGCCGATAATGTCTTCATCATAAGAAAATGAACCAAGAAAGTTTGCTGGGTTTGAACCCCTACCCATACGCTCTAAAAGATAGTGTCTTTGAAACTGTTACAAGCTGCAGAAAAGAAAAAAAAGGCTACAAACCCATGCTTCCACAGAGGGAATACATGTACATCTAAAGCACATAAATGTGCAACCTTGTCCTAAAAACAAATGCAGAAGTACAACACTGTCTAGCGAGAGCTTACTGATTATTCTAGTAGCGCATTAGACGCCTTCAGGAGGAAACGATGTAGAGCCCACATGAACAATTTCACTAACCAATTAACTCTTTTCTTTGAAGAAAATTTGATGGCAAACTTGGGGTTGAGTGGTCCTCCTGAGGCGGATATTACATGTGTTGACTAAAGAGTAAGGGTAAGTGGTTATAAATGAAAAAAAAAGAGAAAAGTGATCTCCGTAACTGTCCCTCAGTGAGAGGACACCTCAACAGTAGCTCACGATGGGTGGGGAAAGGAGGGATTAAAAGGATAGGATTAAAAGGTGAAGAGAGAGAGAGAGAGGAAGCAAAGAGCGAGGCGCAGGGACAGTGAACGACGGAAGTGAGGAGAAGATAGGAAAGATGGAGATGGTCGCAGGAGTCCGAGGACGGGGCACCACTGGCGAGAGCTCTTGTCAGCGTAGGGCTAATCTAGCCTGCCACAGCTACGCTGTCGTCGTCGTCGGGGACCGGCGTCAGGAGGTGGCGTAGGACCAACCCAGTCGGCCAGAGCTGCACTGTCGTCGGAGATTACGAGGGCACAACCGGTCAGCACGGAATCCAGCGAGCGAGTGACTAAAGAGTAAAAGCGAGCTTGGGTGTGCTGCGGCCTAGCGGTTCTTGGTCTAGCGATGTCCACGCCAATCACAGTCGGACCGATTTTGGCGGCGTCTGCCACCGGATCTCTCGCCGCGAACCAATAGGAGCGCTAGCCAAGGAAATCGGAAAAATGGTGGCCAAGTCCAGACCAATTCCACGTAAAGAAATATTTTCAGGCCTGCTCATTGCCGCCGTGACGTCACTTGTTTTGCCCGAGCGATCGCGTACGGGGGGCTGTGAATCATTGCCACCATTGTCTCCCGTTAAAAGATAAAGCATTCGCGGCAAGTTTTACATGCTTATTATATTTTTAGGCACTGGTTTAAGTATTGTGTTACGCTTGAAAGCGCATAGTGGGCCATTTATTCCGAGAAAAAGTAAACAAATGTGCGCCATCAAACGTGTGGTCGATCTATAAGACCAAAATTTGATAGGCCAACAAGGTGACGAAATAAATAAGGTAAATGTTATTCATTCTAATTTGTTCACACACACACACACACACACACACACACACACACACACACACGCACACGCACACGCACACACTCTCTCTCTCTCTCTCTCACTCTCTCTCTCTCTCGAACATGCAGAGAATACGCATTTGCAAGGTTTCTGCAGTTTTATTTGTGTTGTTTTGATCATCTGTCTTCATAGGCACGTAAGAGAGCAGAGTGTATGCTGCTGCCAGAAGAATTTTATTCAGCACCATATCAGGGTGAGGGCCCATACAAGAGAAAAACAAGATCTCTCGTTTCTCAAAAATATCTTATGGGTGACACAAGGAGCGGCGTTTCCTCTTTTTCTCTGGCCGCTGTCGCACTGGTGTGTAGTCGCTCATATAACATAGGGCCTGAGAGAAATGTCAGTACTGGATCTAAATTAAACTGTGCCACCCCCGTGGGCGCATATACTGCACTGCCGGTTCTTATATTGGTACATTTAGTAGTGGTTCCTAAATATTCTAGCTTGAAGTACAGCTGACATACCAGAAAACAATTTTATAAAGCGATTTATCATAAGTGTCTACACGGATCTAAATTTCAAGAAAACATATTTGGCTAAGGTGCTGGCAAAACTGTCGCAGCATTATAATACTGCAAGAGAGGGGTTAGAACACCGGCAAAAAAATATGTACAAAATCGATGAACTAATCAATTGATGCAACAGCATTCCTTCTGTTTTTCTCAACCAATTAAACAGGAGTAATACAAAAATTCTGCCCCGCCGCGGTGGTCTAGTGGCTAAGGTACTCGGCTGCTGACCCGCAGGTCGCGGGTTCGAATCCCGGCTGCGGCGGCTGCATTTCCGATGGAGGCGGAAATGTTGTAGGCCCGTGTGCTCAGATTTGGGTGCACGTTAAAGAACCCCAGGTGGTCGAAATTTCCGGAGCCCTCCACTACGCCGTCTCTCATAATCATGAAGTGGTTTTGTGACGTTAAACCCCACATATCAATACAAGAATTCTACTGCGCTAATCACCAATACCAAAATGTTTACTGACCCTGAAGAAAAAAACGCCTCTTCTGAAAACTGTGTGTGAGTACGGCATCCGTAACCTTCTCTGAAAAAGAGCTCACCTTCCTGGGGCGTGTGCTGTGAAGTGCCGATATAGGATTGTCAATTTGATATCAGCTTAAAACTAGATATAAAATTGATATCTTAACATTAGATCTCAGTTTAACACTACACACGTGTGCTGCGCCACACGTTTGCGGTTTTGTCATGTGTGCGGCGTCACGCGTTCAACAAGGTGAGCTACATAATGTGCTGCAAGGTCACGCAATAAACAAAAGTT
This sequence comes from Rhipicephalus microplus, assembly GCF_043290135.1. Lineage (NCBI taxonomy): Eukaryota > Metazoa > Arthropoda > Arachnida > Ixodida > Ixodidae > Rhipicephalus > Rhipicephalus microplus. The sequence goes on along the minus strand of NC_134710.1, from coordinate 62,811,501 downwards.
GAAAGTTAGTGCTCATACTGTTATCTGTTTTTTTTTCTTCCTTCTTGACTCTATAGCATCTTTTCTTCACGCTCAAACTGAACTGAGAAAAAGTAATATCATTTTATGAAGACGGTGGGAAAGCGAAGGGAGAAAGAGTTAGGTAGGTGTAAGGAGAAGAGGAGGAGAAAGGGTTTTGCATCGCCCGTCCTTGTATAGCATCGTTCATGCGCCACCGCCATTGCGTATGTGACAAGCAGTCGCTACACCCAATAAAAAGTTTATTGGAGGGACTGCGCAGTTACACCGGAAAGGGCTCCTTGCTCCTCCAAAAGACGATATGTGCGCAAAATATTGCACATGGCACGGCACACACATTCTCTTGTTGTTGAATTCCACGCCGTGCGAATAAGAGCGCGTAGTTTGCGGGCGAAGCAGAAGAGGGAAAAAAGGAAAAAGAGGATAAAGGGAGCGCTTGTTGGTTCATGATTATTATCGTCGCGATGAATGGACTAAGGGTCTGCTTAAACATATTCGCAGTTAAAATTAAGCCAGCATTTGGGACGAACAAGCATTTCAGGTTATGTCGTAGCTAACTGCCAAATTAAAAAAAAAAGTTGGGCTCATGCGGTATTCGAAACCAGGAACTCTCACGCCCAAAACAAGAATGATACCCCTAAACCAACGAGCAGCCCTCGTTGTGTGTCAATTGTACAGTTTCACTTCCTTAGTATCTTGGTCGACTGCTAGAAGACTGTAAAACAAAACTTTGAATAGGTAACGTTAAGCACATGTGAACTTATATCACTAAAAAAAAGGGTGATTAGCTTTCTTTATAGTTTGATCACTTGTTCTTTCTCACAATGCGACAATCTTTCTCCTCGGCCAATGACTTCCTCGTCGTCTTTTTCCTTTGTTCCAGTGACATAAAAATTCAGTGTCATTTAACTACCTGGTGCTATTTTCCTTTTCTTTTGCAGAACATATTGTTGCGTGAAAGACGAGCCGATAGACTGTAGCCTGCAGCCTGTTTACTCGATATATTTGCAGTAGTAGTTGCAGTACTGACCGGTTCAACTTGGGGCGCGAGCAGAGAGAGAACTTCCTTGTCTTCATCCGGCGCATACGCGCATTGTTCAGGAGGCTTTCAGTATGCATGTAGCAATATATGCATCCGGTCATGACGTATGCAAGGTGTGGACGCACCGCCTTATTTATTTATTTTGTTATTATTTATTTAGTTAGTTATTATGAATCGCAAATGTTTGCTGCAAGGGTAATAGAATAGCAGATTTTCCCCAAAGTTAAATTGTTCGACATGAACGAACTATGATTACAGCACTGACATATTTTATATACTCAACAGGCGAAGGTGGCTGGAAGCGTTGACTGTAAATAATTTTATGCTTCGACCTGCTGTCCTTTTATGCGTATGCAGTTTAAAACTACTTTACGAGGAAAACCATACATGCGTAAGCCCATAAAATGACTCGTTACAGGCCATAGCAATATATGCGATCTTACGTGTATAGCTACGGGTCGCAATGACGTATTTCTTGAAAGAGAAAACAGGACAATACCAAAGCCGCAGCAAGTAACTAGCTCATATGAGTGTGGCAGGAGGACAGCAGGAGCACACAGCTGCTGCAACAAGTAAATGTACAAAGCTGTAGCAGCACAAAGAGAATAGGTCGCTACAGTTGTCGCAACAAATACGTATAGTATAGGCTATCCTCGGTTCAGCTGACTGATGGCAGGTAACGTTGTCATACCCAAATCATGATTACGCTAAGACAATTTCCCCGTTGCGTATTTCGCCTAGAATATTCTGTTTTACTCGATCAGGACCGTTCGCTTCACTACGTTCCTTGCATTTTCTCAGGTGAAATATCAGGGTTGCACCACGTTACGGAAGCTTACGTTGACCATCACTGTTATTGCCTGTAGGCACTGCGTCAACGTGAAGTCCTGAAGGGCATGACAGGGACAAGGCAGAATGGCGGCCGAGCGCAGCCAGCCTCACCTTTCCAAATAACCCCGGAGGCGATGCGCACTCCACACGTAGCAACATGCAGGGCCTAAGAGTTCCCGTCGCTCGTAGACTGAAGTGAATTCGGGTATTATTTTTTTATTCACTCGTATGCTCCGCCTTTAACAAGAGTGTTCGCGAGGTGATTCAGCCAGCCATTTTTCTTTCAGCGATGTAACTTCGAGACACGCCGCTCGATTCGCAAGGAGGGGGAAAGGCTCCGCTATTTTTATTCGCCCTACCTACAGATGGTGCCGACTTGGTGCAGATGACCAGGTGCGAAGCAGCAATAAAGCAAAGGATAAATCATGGAGTCTAGATCTCCTAAAGTGCATCTGCTGCGGCTATATGCAAAGCGTGAGGATTATTCTCACACAAAGTTTTTTTTTAAATATAAAAGCACGTAAATGGCAACATTTCTCAGCGCTGGTGGTTTCCTTTCCCTCTTCATTGCCCTGTCAGGCAGAGGACAAATAAAACGATAGAGCGAGAAAAATTTCTTTCACATGTTCATCAGCACATGCATTGACAACATGTTATCTTCGTATATAAATAAAGTGGATCATCGGGGGTTTAACCCCTCGAGCACATCCATGCTTTCTTTAGTGTCGATGGCTGGTTGGTCAGACCTACGAGCTGGCCACACTAGACAACCCATAGAATCTGTCTAATAAACTGGAGGGCTAGAAAAAGGAACTTCACAAAATAAAAATACGATGAATACGAACCAAAGGTCACTATTCATCCTCCAATATATAAAAACAAAACTGGGCTCGTCCGGGATTTGAACCCGGGACCTCTCGCACCCTAAGCGAGAATCATACTCCTAGACCAACGAGCCGACACAGGTAGTGCGCTTATCTGTACACTTCAGGTTCCTTAGTATTTTGGTCAACTGCCCAGAATTAAGCAAGTAAACAAAACGTTAAAGGTAACAGTTTTCATCTCATGCTAATCCCGCACTAAAATGAAAAAAAAAACGAGGAATGAATGACTTCATGCATAATTTGCTCACTGGTCCTGCCTCGCAATGCTACAATATGTTTTTTTAACCTATGAGGTCTGTATTCTTCTTTTCTTCAGTGGCTTGGAAATTCAGTGCCGTTTAAGTAGCTGGCGTTCTTTCCTTTTCTTTAGGACATATGCTATGTATCCGGTCATGACGTAAGAATTCTGCAGGCGTGTGGTATTTATACCTTGATTATGAATGGCAAATCTTAACAAAGCATGTGTAATAGAATACCAGCTTTTCCAAAGTTAATTTGTTCCAGGTGAACACTCAATGATTGGAGCAATGGCATATTTTATGTATTCAACAGACTAGACACGCGGCAGGCGTTGGCTCAAAATGACTTTACGCTTTGACTTAGCTTCCTGTTATGCATAAGAAGTTGAAAACTATACTTTCCTCAGAAAAATGTACTTGCGTGCGCCCATAAGAGAACTCGTTACAGGCCATAGTAATATATGAATCGTATGTAGGTATAGGTCACAATGCTGTAGTGCTAGAGAAATAAAATAGGGTGAAACCAATGCCGCAGCAAGTAACCACTTTATATGGGTTGATCATGAGGACCGCCTGAGCGTATACAGCTGCTGCAGCAACTAAATGTCCCACGCTGTTGGAGCTGAATAAGTTATATCGCTACAGTTGCTGTGGGAAATAATTAGGCTATAGGCTAACCTCGGTTCAGTTGACTCATATTGGCTAAAGTTGTCATATCTAAATAGTGATTACACTAATGCAATTTGCTAAGAACGTGTTTCGCGGGAATTTTTTTTTTCACCAATGAACAAAGCTCTTTTGCTTGATCAGAACTGTTAGGCTCATAACGTTCACCGGATTCATTCTGAAAGTGAAATTTCAGCTTTTTGCCACGTTACGAAAGCAAGATCAGAAGCTGATGTTGACTGTGAGTCACGGCAGAGACATTGCAAAATGTCTGTCGAGATTAGCCAGGCTCAGCTTGTTGACAAACACCAATCATCCCCGAAGACGATGCTCACGCCACAAGTATAACCAACTGCGGGTCCTAAAAGTTCCTGTGATCACATTTATTTGATTTAGGTCTCGTCGATTCACCTGTGCCTATGTGCATATCACTGCATGTGGAGTATATTTTTGCCTCAAGCTGCAAATGAGTTGTGCTTGCTCATCGAACTACCACAATATTGTAAATGAAATAACACCTAAAAGGTTACGTTTCCGAGCGCTGGTGCGTTCCCTTAATTTTTCGCTCTTTTATGAAGTCAAGGACAATTGAAATGAAAATATAGATGGAAAAAATTCCTCCTGCATGTTCTTCACCACAAGAAATGACCACAGGCAATGGCGACATGTAATCCTCGCATTTAAAGGCGCCCTGAATAACTTTTTCAAGTAACTATGGGACGAATTCACCGGAAGACCATAAGAGAACTCGTTACAGGCCATAGTAATATATGAATCGTATGTAGGTATAGGTCACAATGCTGTAGTGCTAGAGAAATAAAATAGGGTGAAACCAATGCCGCAGCAAGTAACCACTTTATATGGGTTGATCATGAGGACCGCCTGAGCGTATACAGCTGCTGCAGCAACTAAATGTCCCACGCTGTTGGAGCTGAATAAGTTATATCGCTACAGTTGCTGTGGGAAATAATTAGGCTATAGGCTAACCTCGGTTCAGTTGACTCATATTGGCTAAAGTTGTCATATCTAAATAGTGATTACACTAATGCAATTTGCTAAGAACGTGTTTCGCGGGAATTTTTTTTTTCACCAATGAACAAAGCTCTTTTGCTTGATCAGAACTGTTAGGCTCATAACGTTCACCGGATTCATTCTGAAAGTGAAATTTCAGCTTTTTGCCACGTTACGAAAGCAAGATCAGAAGCTGATGTTGACTGTGAGTCACGGCAGAGACATTGCAAAATGTCTGTCGAGATTAGCCAGGCTCAGCTTGTTGACAAACACCAATCATCCCCGAAGACGATGCTCACGCCACAAGTATAACCAACTGCGGGTCCTAAAAGTTCCTGTGATCACATTTATTTGATTTAGGTCTCGTCGATTCACCTGTGCCTATGTGCATATCACTGCATGTGGAGTATATTTTTGCCTCAAGCTGCAAATGAGTTGTGCTTGCTCATCGAACTACCACAATATTGTAAATGAAATAACACCTAAAAGGTTACGTTTCCGAGCGCTGGTGCGTTCCCTTAATTTTTCGCTCTTTTATGAAGTCAAGGACAATTGAAATGAAAATATAGATGGAAAAAATTCCTCCTGCATGTTCTTCACCACAAGAAATGACCACAGGCAATGGCGACATGTAATCCTCGCATTTAAAGGCGCCCTGAATAACTTTTTCAAGTAACTATGGGACGAATTCACCGGAAGAGCGTATTGCCTCACGAATTCTACGTCGCCAAAAATTTTCAAGATCTTTCCAGTGCGAGTGGATTTACAAAGATTTGTCGCATGCTGCAATTGCATTCTCTCTTCTCTCGTCTCGATTAAAGCGCTGGAAGCTAAGCAGCGAGGGATGGCCAGGGTAAAGAAAAACGTCACGCGTGCTTCGTGACCTTGAACACTTATTTCTTCTTTTTTTTCTTTGAATGCGCGGCTTTTTCAGCGTTATCGCACGCCCACGCGTGGACAAGTCACAGCCTCTCGCGGCAATCTCTGTAACGATCAGGCGAGCCATTTTCAAATCAGCCAATGGCTGATAGATGGGCTTTTTACGAGTGATTGGTGAGTGTCTTTCCTGATTTGTTGAGAGAAGACAAAGCACTTTTTAGCTGAATGGATAATTTATTGAGAATTCCTGGCCGCGGGCTGCGCTATAACATTGGGTTTCCGTGTTGTCCAGAGCCTCTACTACCAATCGGCAGCGTTTTCTGACCATGCTCAAAAAGTGTTGCAGGACCCCTTCAAGTGAAAATGTTCCTCGGATTTGGAACCCTACAGGCATAGCCATGCTGTCTGGAGTGTCGACGGTTCTGTTCGGTATAGCCAGAGCAGGGCTAGAGAAAGGAGGGAGTGGGTCGAGATTTCAAGCAAGCAGCACATGTGTTTTTGTTTTTTTCCTTTGCGTGCAGGGGCTATACAAAAGACGCCTCAGAGAAGCAGCCAAAGCCAAACGCAGCAGCAGGACACCTTCGCGGCAACCTTCGCATTGAAATCGGGTTACACACAACAGCAGCAGGCACGGGGGAGGGGGGGGGGGCTGATTTTAAATGAGAAGAGAAAAGTGAGCCCCGTAACTGTCTCTCAGGGGAGAACACCTGAACAGTAGCTCATGAGGGGTGGGGGTAAAGGAGGGATTAAAAGTATAGGATTAAAATGTAAAGAGATAGAGAGAGAGAGAGAGGAAGGAGAGAGTGAGACGCAGGGACATCGAACGACGGAAGAAAGGAGAAGATAGGAAAGATGGAGACGGTCGCAGGAGTCCGAGGACGGGGCACCACTAGCAAAACCTCTTGTCGGCGTCCTGACGCCGACCAGAGCCGTTAGAAACTTCGGTTGTGCCTGCTCTTAAAGCAGGCACTACCGAAGCCTGCACGCTCTAGGAAAACCCGTACTCCCATGACACTGCCACCCCCTCCCAGGCTCCGAGCGAAAGGAAAATGAAAACTGGAACTTCCTCCTGTCCTGCCATGGCCGTGGCTTTGCAAAGGTCACCCCCTCGCAACAACGCCATCTCCTCTCCTCTCCAACCATCAAGGGCTGTCGAGCAAACGGCACGCCTGATCGCGCGTGCCTCCCCAAGAGGGCGTGTGCCTCCAAGAGCATCCCCGCGCCCTCAACATCCACAACTTGATGGCGATTTAGTCTCGAACGACCAGGCAGCCACGATCATCCATCGACCTGCCGGCACTCTTCATGGCTACATCGAGGGACTCGATCATCGCCTTCCTCTCGGGATTCCCTGCCATCCAACGTGTACGGGTGAATTCCAAGCGCACCTGGTTGTGGTTGACCCGTACCCCACCGCCGATCTGACTGCCCTGCTCCAGGTTGGGACGATATGCGAGATTCAAGTCCGGGCCAAGCAACTGTACCTGAACACATGTGTTGGTATCATCTACGGGGTGAACCCATCCATCCCCTTTGAGAACCTCGCTGATAACATTGAGTCACCCGTGCCACTATTGTCCGGTGGTGCGTAGAGGCAACTGCCCACTCTCTCCTTTGCGGGGACCACCATCGGATATCCTGCTCTACAACCAAAAGCGCGCTGTTCATCCGTGCCAGCCCCGGCCCCTACAGTGTTCCCGATGTGACCACTTCGGGCACGCAACTGCTACTTGCTCGCGGGACGAACGGTGCCTGCGCTGCGGTATCAAGCACTCACCAGGACCATGTGTAGCAGAACATGTACGCTGCAGCAACTGTAGCGGAAAACATTCCGCAACTGAGACGCGCTGCCCCTCCTGGCAGCTCCAACGCAAGGCCGCGATCATCATGGCCTCATAAGACGACAACGTGGCTTACCGCAAAGCTATGTAACATGCCAGGACCCCTGGGATCAGTGCGACGATCATCAAGGGCCGCTCTTTTCAGCATGCGCTCACTGGAACCAGTGGTATGACCTCGAAAGCCACCCTGCGACGTTCATCGAGTGCCCCCGTCATCCCCATGAAGACGACGATGACACCACCATCTTCCACGACTCAGCCGGCCTCTTCCGTCGTCATCACGCGCTCGACGGCAACAGGCACCGCGCGCTTCTTCGCTATGGCCAGCTTCAGCCACCATCTCCAAAAGAGCGACGACGATACCGCCCGCTTCTGCGACGCCACCGGCCCCGTCCGGCCTAGCGACGGACCATGGTGCGATGGGCACAAAGATAGAGCCAGTACCAGCGGTAATTCGTGATGTGCTCCCGATGCTCCCAGTGGACTCTCCCGAGCGACAATTTTTTGCTGCGGCCCTGGTCGCCGTTATACCTTAGGATCGGCCTTCTGAGGTGGCGCAACCATCGGAGTCACTTGGACTTTTGTGAATGTGGAGGAACCCACTTCTCTTCCCGCCCTTGTTAATTCGTGCGCATCACTTTGCCTTGACTTTCTCGGCGTCTTTCCCGGACTGCTCCGCGTGCGTTGGTTCGACCACGCGCGGGGGGAGGCGAGTCAAATGAGTGCCATTTTCCATTTATTTTTCTTCCTATCTCTTTTATTCCCATTACCCTATTCCTGTACCGACCTGTTGAGATGTCTTCTTAAAGATAGTAAGGTACGGGTGGCACTTTATTTTCATAACCCCTTAGAGAGCTAGAAAAAGGTACTCCACAAAAAATAAAATTGTGATGAATAAGAGCTGATGGTCACACTTCATCTTCCGATTTAAAAAAAAAACAAAAAAGGAGCTCGTCCGTGATTTGAACGCGGGACCTATCGCACCCTATGCGAGAATCATACTCCTATACCTACGTACCGACACGCAGCTCTATGACTAATTCCACGTGGTGTGAAGCGCCGTCGGCTCGTTAGTCCGGATGTCGAGACTAACGTGCCGGCCACATGGGACAACACAATTATTTATTTATTCATTTATTTATTTATTTATTTTCATTTATTTATTAGTGTACCTCAAGACCGAGAGGGTGTTACAGAGAAGGTGCGTAGAATGTGAACGCAGCAAAAATGATAATGACAGCAGTTAAGGAAATACAATAAATCGCAATAGCTATAAAATTAGAGAAAAACACGAAAAAAACATATAAGTAATATAAAAAGGAAAACAGATAACCATACCCTGCAGTCGTACCATAAAGTCATTCGCAACTGCCGACTTCAACAGCACTTGGTCCTTAGTGGCAGCAGTGGAAGTTGGGAGGGCGGTTTCATTCTCGCTTGTCTTCGGAAAAAAAAAGATTGCTAAATGTGGTGCGGCAGAAAATAATGATTACTTTATTCGGGTGGTCAACACGGGATGAGAAGTATGCAGGTTCCGAGATCAATACCTCTCGAAGTACTTGATTGAAAAAAAAAATTGTGAAAGAGTGACCGACGAAACATTGTTCTTCTAGTGACCAGATAAGGAAGTAGAGAAAGTTTTGTGAAAGAGTGGCCGATGAAAAAATTGTTCTTCTAGTGACCAGATCAGGAAGTCGTAGAAGATTTCATTAAAGACACGCTGGCAGTGCGAGCATAGTTGTTATGAATAAAGCGGGCTGAGCTGTTTCGGACAGCTTCTAAAGGTTCAATTGACGCTGATTGAGCTACGTCTCGAATGGTAGCCGCGTACTCTGGCTTTGGTCGGACTAATAACTGTACCTTAAGGTGTGGTGGTGCTTGTTGAAGATTCTGCGGGCACAACCGAGGAAACTGTTAGCATTGGTAATAATGTAGGTAATTCGAGAATGCCACGACAAATCATTTGCTACGTAAACACCAAGGTTTTAACTGGCACTAGCTTAGTTTCATTTAATGTGTAGTTGAAAAGTTTCGGAGTTGTCAAATGACAGTTGTCGAATGAACTGGAGGGCTAGCGAAAAAAAACGTTACAAAATAAAAGTGCGATAAATATGAAGCAATGGTCACACTTTATCCGCCAATTTGTTTTTTTTTTAAAGAGTGCTTATCCGTGATTTGAACCTGGGACCTCTCGCACACTAGGCGAAAATATGCCCAACAAGCCAACAAGTAGCCCTCAGACAAATTCAACTTTTTTTCCACCTCCGCATATTTTTCTTGGTTGACTTTCTACGATTTTTTTGCCCTTTCTATGCCTCGCACAGTGAAAACAAGTTTTTTTTTTCTTACAAAGTTTGGCACGCCTCGCCGGGGTGGTCTAGTGGCTAAGGTACTCGGCTGCTGACCCGCAGGTCGCGGGATCAAATCTCGACTGTGGCGGCTGTAATCCGATGGAGGCCTGAATGTTGTAGGCCGTGTGCTCAGATTTGGATGCGCGTTAAAGTACCCCAGCAGGTGGTCGAAATTTCCGGTGCCCTCGTCTACGCCGTCTCTCATAATCATATGGTGGTTTTGGGACGTCCAACGCCACATCATCAATCAATCATCATTCATTCAATCCATTCATTCATTCATCCATCCAATCCAATCAAATTTATCCAATCCAGTCCATCTAATCCAACTTAACCATCCATCCATCCATTCGATGCTGTCATGCCGAGAATATAAAGCAGAACCCGAAAATTGAGGTAGATTGAAAATTGTATTTTTGCGGAACACATGAAAACTCTTCTACACAACCGCATATGCAGGCGCTGGTAGATTGATGTATATTTCGCCCTTCACGTAATTTAAGGTGTATTGACATGGCATTTTCCTCGGAATGCAGTTTTAAAGGCGCAGTATTTCTTTCAAGTGCTCAAAACGAACAAATGCGCTTTGAGTGTTTCTGTTAATCGATCATCTAACCACCTATGTACGCCTGAGTGCTGTAGTTGTCTTTTGCTTAACCAGGTGTAAACAAAACTTTCCAAAGGAATACGTAAGTGTATGACGAACTCGAGAGGCTGGTCACTGAATGTATTGCGTGATATTGTTGGCCCTACGTCGTAAAATGTTTTGCCGAAGTCACGTGCAGCCCATACCCGCATACCGCGTGCATACCATAGAATGTTGGATATGCGCGCCGCACGCGCGTTTGCAAAATCGGATTAGATGCCTGTTTCTCGGAAAAGTTCAATGGATAAAAATAACAAAAATAACATATACATCCTGAGTAACCTATCACAAAGATCCGCCTACGGTTTAAGAATCTGCGGGAAAGGATTTTAGTAATGTAAGAGCAATGTAGTTGCGGTATCGGCCAACCAGTTATAACAATGAAGTAAGGATTACACATACACTACTTTCACTGTATACTTAAGCGTCATGCATTGCAACTACCGTAGCATGCAGTTCATTCCATGAAACTTGCGTATGTTCTTAGCGTAGCATTATGAAGTAAAATCATTCGCTAGTCTTTTGGAGCCAGTGAACTCCACGTCTCTCGTGAGCCCTCGATTAGATAAGCTACTAGATTAGCTCAAAGTCATAGATGCATCTCGTAACGCTATGTATAGTGCCAAATGAACTCAATTCTTGCCATGTGTGAGGTCCACGAAATTATTGTCTACAAAAATGTTTAACATCAGGCGTTTTTTAAAGTGCACCAACATTGCACAGTGCACGGGCCTGTGTTAGTTCACCTCTATCGAAATTCGGCCGCCGTGGTCGAGACAAAAGCAAGTGCAGCGCCAGAGGTGAGGACGGGGGACTTTCAGCCGCGGCGCCTCGTTTACGAGTCGGGACACAAAAAAAAAAAAAAAAACCATTCTGCCGGTTAGGCATGCCCTCTCCTTTCATTGCTGCCTCCATGCGGGGCTCATTTTTCTTTTCCATTCCTTTCCCTTCCTTTCTATACACCAGAACACAGTGAGCTCAGTGCATGCTGCCATGTTGAAAAGCGTATGGCGCCGTCTGTTGCTCGCGCGGCGAAGCAATACTCTCAACTGCCAGGTGAGCAGACGCTCTGCAAATCAAACGTGAAACTTCACAACTCGAGTCCGGCTGTAAGCATGTTTCACGCTTTTCCTATGCTGGAACTTTATGCTGATTTCGTGTGAAACGTCGAGGAGACCTTCCTCGACAGTCCGGAATGTCCGCAGCACGTGCATTGCAGACTACTGTAGCAGCTTCATCAGGTACGTACCATTGCGATTGAAAGAAAGGCGAACAGCGGGACGCGTTGCTTTTGACACAGTCGAACTGCGGCGTGCCTTGGCTTTGACAAGGCAGAATTTGTGCAGTAAGCCGGCTTCAACGTAGCGCTAGTATCTAGTTCAAGCTTACGCTCATGCACCGCATGTGTATCAATAGCCAGTCCTGCCGGGCACTCGAAACACACACACGCTGCAAAAGTGCACTAGAAAAAGATTTTGAAGTGCTACGGCGACGCCAGCCGGAGGGCCGTTCCACGCGCTTCCCGCACAGCCACAACGCACGTGCCGGGGCCCCTACCGCACGCAAACGGGGGACAAATAAGCCAATTGGCGACGCCTCTGTGGCGACGCTGCAGAGGGTGAAAGAGCGTCACCGATTGGCTTATTTGTCCCCCGCTTGCGTGCGGTATGGGTCTTGGCACGTGCGTTGCGGCTGTGCGGGAAGCGCGTGGAACGGCCCGAAAGCACGTGTAGATTCGCCTAGTGACAGTCAAGGCAGGTCGCAGTTCGACTGAGTCGAAAGTCATGCTTTCCGCGCCGTTCACGTATCGCGATAGAAGGCCGTTACAGTTTTACTAAACATGCGCAGTGTGTGCATCCACGCGTGAGTCGTAATACGAATATCCTATTATTGACATGCGGCCTGCGAAAGAGTACGGCAATAGTTTTGTGCCTCAGGTATACTGCACGCAAATCGCTGCTGTAAAGTGAAACATCTGTAGTGACGCTTGAATAAACGCAATAAGTATACTTACTTGTACACTTCACTGGGCTCGTAGTTTTTCCTGCTGATTGCGATTATATTCTAAGGCGGCAAAGCTCGACCTTTTTCGTTGTGGACGGAAATCTGTGCAATCGCAAAACACCGCACTGGCACGATTCCCGCGATGCACTGTGAACTACACACGCAGTGCTCAGCAATCTCTTCCTTTTGCGCTGGTTGTTGTCGCATCAGATGACCGTGCAGTGGTACCCAGATGACATTTTATAAGCGCACGTTTTCGCTTTTTGAACTCCCAGAGCCACTGCTTGCCATGCTAGCGACGTGCGCCTTGGCAGTTGCAAACAAATCATGGCGTCTCTGCGAGCGAGGGTATACCGCCGAAGGCGCCTGGGCGAGAGATAGGCGTGCTCTCGTCTATGCTCTCGAAAACTACTCCCTATCCCCCCCCCCCCTCCGGTGTGTATCAGCGCAACCACGTATGAATATCTAGCGTTTGAAGCGCTAAGCGCAAGAAGGGGGTAAGATCCTTAAAGCAATAACATCAAAGGAGTAAAAACAGAACGAACGCTACCTAGCATATTCGAAGGTAGATTACGCTCACATCCTGGTCCATCACGTAGATTATCGATACTAAATTTATCGTGCGTCCACATACATTTGAAAGAAGGAACCAAAGGGACCTCCAGCCAACGTTTTTAGATACATTGCCTCCCTCGGCGCCCAGAATGAGGGAAAAACAGCAAGAGCAGTCCTGCATGCCTGACGCAAACAGCGCTGCAGCCCCATTGTCATCTTCACCTCCAGACGGTTTTTGGTGTCGAGAGTAGTGGCGCGGTTGAAGCATAGAGAAATAGAGCATACAAAGAGTGACCACTGGAGCCTTTTCACGGCCGAACAAAAAAGGGTTTGACCAACCGCTAGATGGTGGTTTTCGGCGTCGAGAGTAATGGCGTGGTTTATTGATTGATATCTGGGTTTCAACACCCTAAAACCACCATATGATTATGAGAGACGCCGCAGTGTAGGACTCTAGAAATTTCGACCACCTGGGGTTCTTTAACGTGCACCAAAATCTGAGCAAACGGGCCTACAACATTTCCGCCACCATCGGAAATGCAGCCGCCACAGCCGGTATTTGATTTAGCTACCTGCAATGGCGCGGTTGAAGCATAGAGAATATATACCATACAACGAGTGGCCCCTGGAGCCTTTTCGCGGCCCAGCAAGAAAGGGTTTGACCAACCACTAGATGGGGTACCTATGCTCGCCTCTACTCCTTTGTTAATATATGTAATAGCTGGCTCAGGAAGACAATGAATACCCAGGTTTGGCATAATTTTAAAAAATATTCAATGATACATTTTTCCATATCCGCTCTACATCATGTCCCGCTGAGGATGTTTAATGCCTTATAACAAAAATGAGTAAACTCTGAATTGAAAGTGTTGTCTTTCTGCATTCGTTTTGCACTAAGGGACACATTCATGCGGTTTAGACGTACTGTACATGTGTTCCCTTTGGAAAAGCATGGGTGTGTAGCCTAGTGGTGAACACACCTGCTTTCGGAGCGTGAAGGTACGGGTTGAAATCGCAGTGTCGAACAAAAACGTTTTGCTATTTTATTTATGCTGAAGGCGGTATCGGATCTGACCAGCCACTCGTGGCGCTGAAAGCAGCGCAGTATGTTGGGCGCAGGGCCCTACGGGAAAGAAAAATGTAGTCTTTACAGGTAACTACAAGTAGTCGGATTACAAAACGGCAGTTATTCCGATAAAAGACGTGGTTAGCGTATAAAAACAAACTGATAATCGATAAACTTTTAGTTGAGAATACATTAGAATTTGAAAAAAAAAGTGCGCAAAACTCGCAAAAGGCCGGTGCACATTTGATGGCCGCATTTTACTATTCTACCCTAAACCATATGCATTCGTCATTCTCTTTGTTTAAAAGTCTGTTTGCTTGACACCGGCGATATGCCATGCTCAGATGCTCAGACGGGACGGCTTTACGCTCTCCCATAGTAGAGTACCAAGTACTCTAAATCGTTAATACCTTTTTCTTAACACACATTCAGGCGCTTTAATGGCGCCGTCTTTTTGAGCCCTGGGCTGCCCGCGGGACGGCTCCATGCTCTCCCATAGCAGAGTACCATGTACTCTGAATTGTTACCCACTTTGTCTAGGCAAACGATGGTTCCGTAGTTCTTAAAAGACGGACTGAGGCTCACTGCGCCCTAGTGGTTAAGAGACGGGCCACGCAGTGATGTTCCGCATAAGAATTTTCCTTTTTTTCGGGGGATTTTCACCTGTCATTTTGAGCCCAAGGGAAAAAGGATATCTTCGTGATATGGCAGGGAATTTTAGGAATAATTAATTTCTCCTATGACAACCGATAATTAGCGATCACAGTGCACCTTCATCTGCTGTAATCGGTTCTGTCACATGCACCACGCAAGCATAGTCTTTGAGATATGTTTCTGATATTTACGCGGAGCGATTTCCAGTTGATTATAGTAGTGTTAGACTCGAAGCCCACAATGTGCATTGTACTAACAGTATATGAAATAATAAATCATGCTTATGTTGTGAGTCATTGGAAGGGCTCGTTATTATTTCAAAAGTCGCCAGTACGTGAGACACGTGTAAGGATGTGTGTGCTTGGACGGGGGCAAAAATTAGTGCTGTTGAGCAGGGAAACATGCTGGGAACTTCATCAATGTTCGCAGAAAAAAAATCCCCGAAATAGTGAATTTTCATGTCTCTGAATGGGAATTCTTCGGCGTAGTACGGAATATCACTGGGGCCATGTCCATAAAGTCTGGCCTTCACACCGGCCCTAATGGTTGGAACACACTGGCGGCACCGCACTCTACCGCATGCTGCTCGCGAGATGCCACTTTTATATATATATATATCTCTCTCTCCCGGTGATGGTGCCAGATGGTAAAGAAAAGACTACACACATACGTAGAGAAACGAAGGGGTGCTGGGAGAACTACAAAATGGGTTCCGTAAACGAAGGAGGTTGGAGGACAATCTCTTTTCATTGATGCAGTGTATTGAAATAGCGGAAAAAGAACACAGGCCCCTGTGGCTGGCATTTCTATATATAAAGGGAGCTTACAATAGCGTGATTCAGGACGACTTGAGGGGAATACTGGACACACTATATGTGGAAGATGGAATAACTAATCGTCTAAAGGATATCTATAAAATTTACAAGGTCGTTATAAAATGGGAAAATCAGGTAACCGAACCTATAAAGATACAACGCGGGCTTCGACAGGGATGTCCCTTGTCACCTTTCTAACTTATGCTGTATCACCAGGGACTAGAAGCCAAACTAGAGGGGAGTCGACTCGGCTTCAGCATCTTTTTTGCCAAGCTAGGAAAACACGTTGAACAGTCATTACCAGCATTGATGTATGCAGATGATATAGTACTAATAGCCAACGACAAGGAAGATCTGCAGGAATTGATAGACGTCTGTGGTATTGTGGGATAATCTGTTTGATTAACATTATGTAAACCTTTTCCAATGTCTGACCTTGAATACGCATGCAACTTGTAGGATCGGAGTAAATAATTTCTTATTAACTAATTATAAAAGTACATAACTGTAGCGATCGCTTCATTGTATCAAATTATTACCGCTCTTTTAGTTTATCTACCATGAAATATGCTCTGTAACTTCCTACTCTTTTTCTCCACAAAAAAGTGTCTTCTTTAACATCATACCATAAGTATTTTTTTTCATAATCACCACATGAAAATATGACTTATTAGTGAGCCACCATTTATGACTGGTTTTCTTATTCACCGTAATTAGGTTGAAGTCCTTTTTTCAATACCAACTTGTCTGCTGATTATTCCATGCCGAAGGCAGTCGAAAAATGGAACCACCTGCCCACTCAATCGTCACCGTTCTATAGCTGTTGCAGGTTGTTTGTACTGGCCGCCAGCAGATATGCATTACTTTAACTACCACTCCCATCTGTAACGCCTTGATTGATTGATATGTGGGGCTTTAACGCACCCAAACCACCATATGATTATGAAAGACGCCGTAGGGGAGGGCTCTGAAAATTTCGGCCGCCTGGGTTTCTTTAACGTGAACCCAAATCAGAGCACACGGCCCAACACATCTGTAACGCCTTCAGACATCGAATATAAACAAAATAAATAAATAAATAAATAAATAAATAAATAAATAAATAAATAAATAAATAGGTGAGTACAATCGTATGTTACATTGCACTGACATTTCAAAACATAATCAGCTAGCATTTTCAGCCTGGTCTTTGCTCTTCACGATCTTTTCCTTTCCTTTTTGTTCGGTCCCAAGTTGTGTCAAAGAACACACACACACACACAAAAAAACAGATACGCGAATGCGTCCGAGCTCATTGTGCGCACGAGATGGCAGTATACTGTAAAACGGGCTTGAAGAATTTAAACTACTAAATTGCTGAATTGATCGTTGCGTAAAAGTGACATCAGAAAAAGCATTCTAGATGCTTTTTTCGTTTGTTCATTTTCATTTTAGTCAGACTCTTCCTATCATTGCCCTATAAACTGGCGCTCACTAATTTAGCATAATTTGCCTGAAGCGTCGCACAGCTGCACCCCTATTGGAACGGCCAACATGCACCCCTACTATCCCTTTTCGGGGCCACCGAGCCACTGCTTTATTTCCCTTCCGAGAGCGCTTCAGTCACGAACGCGAGGCGCACGCTCAAGCCCGCATCATTTCTTGCGTTTTACGGTATCACATGGATAACAGAGAAGGAAAAAAAAAATGTCGGCATATCCACGGAGCGAATGATGGATAGTGGGGCGAAGCATCCGTCCGTCCATTCGTTCTTGCTTCCGTCCATTCATGCGTGCGTCTGAGTGGTCGCCCATGCATCCATCCGCCCGTCCGTGCGTGCGTCTGTTCGTGCTTCCGCACGTCCATCTGTGCGTCCGTCCCTGCGTTCGTCCATGCATCTGCTCCTGCGTCCGTCCATGCGTCCATCCGTCCGTGCAGCCATCTGTGCGTCCGTCTATGCATCTGTCTGTGTGTCCGTTCGTCCACCTATTCAACACTCCAAGTACCACCATCTCACATCTTTTCATCATATATTCCTCATATAGAAGCACCGCCATTCAGCGGACATTCCAAGGACTGAACGAGAGGTGGCACACGCACAGTTCCTTACGGCTTGCACTTCGGGTCTACTTCCAACCTTTAACCACCTCGAGTTCATGGTATATATTATTTCACTGTATTCATCACACTGCGGCCCAACACTCGCTAAACTTTTCTAAAACCAAGGAGGTTACACCCAGCGAGTATAACGTAGCAACCTTTTTCTGTCAAATAGTGCTCAATGTACATGCCAATGGCTGCTAATGGGAAATGAGAGACAGGAGAATTCGGCTTTTACTTTCTTATGGCTTGCGCTTCGTATCTACTTCCCACCTTTAACCACCTCGAGTTCATGGTATATACTAGTTCATTGTATTCATGGCACTGTGGTCCAACGCTCGCTAAACCTTTCTAAAACCTCGGAGGTTCCACCAAGCGAGTACAACGTAGCAACCCTTTCTTGTCTTTTGTGAGTTGTTGAACAATAAAAAATTCGCAGCGTGCGCGTTAACTAAAAGCCGAATTCACCTGTCTCTCATTCCCCCTTAGCATCCATTGGCATGTATATTGAGCACTATCTTTTATTGTTCAACAACGCACAGAAGAAATCTCTCACCGGCACCACCTTGAAGGTCAAAATGTTATACTTGTTACACACTACTACAACGGCTACGAGGGATGAACGGGTGTCACTATAAGGAGCTTCGCTCCTAAAAGAAAACTCCAGGACTGAGTGGAAGGCGCAGAACAGTGACAGTGAAAGCTAGAACAGCGGCCTTACAGAGCCTTTTATAAACACTCATTGGGTAACTGTTGCAAGAACACTTGCTTGATGCCCTTTACGGCATTAATAGTGAAAATTTTAGGGTAGTAGGCTGGCATTCGCTATGCTATTTTTCGTCATTCTTCTCAGAAGCGTGGTATCCGCTAAACTATTGCGAGCAATTTTGTGCCAATAGTTCATGCAGTAACTGACGATGATAAGTAATTATGCTTGAAGTGGGTATGCGTCACAGTTATTAGCTGAAAAAAAAAAAGAACCAGCTTTTGTAATAGCTTCGAGCATTGGACGAGCCACTCGTTACGCTATTCGCAATGTGCGATGTTGTTTTTCTTCTTTCGCTGTTTTTAAACGTTTTATAACGTATAACGCGATTGCTTTCCCGACATCAAGCCTGCCCAAGGAAAGTTTGCCAATAAGTCCCAAGCACCAGCGTTGCTCTGTAGTAGAATACTGGTCTGGCACCGAGCGAACCCGGCTTCTTGCCCTACTGTGTCAATGGTACTAGTTTTTTTTTTTTTTTCTAATTTCGCGTGATGTGGTTACGGACACCGGAGGTGGCAGCGGCGGACAACTACGGCACTGCGCTAGACCCTATTATAGTTGCGATCTCATAACAGCTTTCCCTGTAAAAATCCCCCCCCCCCCAACCCCAGAAAATCGTCTTATCGTGAAGGTAACTGTTGAATGTTATGCCCAATATGACACTGATGTTTGCGTAATTATACCGTATTCATTTAAGTAAATATTGTACCAATTATCCAATCAGTGGTAACGGAAAAGGTATCGTGTTTGCGCAGGGCAACTGCAAACGGACCTGCATTGAATAACAAAAAATTATTGATTTATTTATTTATTTGAGTAGCGGAGACAACTGTACATGGGAAATCAAACGAAAACTTTCTCAACTGACAAGCAACACGGCTGGCCAAGTATAGTGTGCCGCCTTTGTTGAATACAAACGGGACATTTCGCTGCCAGATCGTACCACCCTGCTAAATCACACTTTCCCCTGCTTACTCGCGGACGCCTCCATCGAGGCATCCCAGGAACGGCCATTCTCTCCGTGCGCACACGGCACAAAGTGTGCCTCCTCTGATCAAACCAGCCCCTCCACACACCGTGCCCAGCGGAAGCACCGCCGTTTGGCTCCCCTCGAATGCAATAAACGAGTCGCGAGGTGCGGTGCATGTGGAGTACCCCTCGGCAGTCGGCTCGGAGAATCCAAAATCGGCGCTCCGGCGGCTGCGCATGCGTCGTGACCTGCGTGACCTTGCGCATGGCGCGCCGCCCGGCGGACGCGTGGTGCGCGACCCAATCTCTCGGCGGCGCACGGGCAGCCGACAAGCATCGCATCCCAGTTCGAAAGTTGCCCGGCAGCTCCTCCGCGAGCGTGTTCTCTTGACCGTTGCTCCTCTTCGCCGTGTTGCACTCTCGGCGGCCGCACGCAGCTTTTTTTCCTCGCGCGTGTGCGCGGAGCGCCGTGTTTTCTCCATTCGCTGTTGGGCGCGAACCCCGGACCTGCGCAAAGTCTCCCAACAGGCCAGCCCGCGGGTGCGGGTGGCGAACTATGGTACTGTGCGGCGGACGACATGTGGCAGATGATGACGGTCGCAGGTTGCTGCGCAGCACCGAGCAACTCAACCAGCAGAAGCAAGGCAGTGAGTATGGGGGTCGCTTACACCTGAATAAGAGGGAAAGTGCACTTGGGGATTCCATCGACTACTTCGGCCGACGGGCCCCATCCTCCGGCGCGCGTGTGTGGCGCACGTGGGAGCTCCGGTGGCGAAGTGGCCTTGTAGGAGAGACGAGGCGTCCGGCAAGCGTATTGCTCCATCTATTCACCGGCAAACCAGTAATTAGAGGCTCTCTGAAAGCTGAGGAAGATCGTGAGCATAATAATACTGTTGACCACTGGGGGCTGCTAGTACGCTCTTTGTTGCGAGACACGAGGATACAAATAACTAATTACTAACGTTTACCGCTAGCCGAGGTATTAAATTACTCGAGCTTGTCACACGGCCTGGCATGCTTGGAACGTGAATACTCAATTTGTTTCATTCGAAGCCACCCGTTTTACAAGTGTCAGATGTGTCGTCGCAGACAGGCGCGAGGAAAGAATAATCCTCGTAAACATATCGAGGTTCTCGAGGCATCGTGTGACTGAAACAGCTTTAAATGCGCGTTATTATAAGTTCCCCCCACCTTTTTTTCTTAAAAATCCTGCAGGCACGTAAACATTTGTGAGCAAGTCTGAATGCACGGCACAGCACTTCCGCCGCGTACGGCAAAGGGTGCACTATGGTGGTGCGCGAACTTTCGGAAATTTGAAATTACAAACTGAGTGAATAATGTTGCATCAGGCTGCGTAATCAAACCGAATATCTGGCTTCCTCAAGTACGAATATTTTCCGAATAGTTTAAATTAACTGTGCCTGGAAAACGTAAAATTAGAGCTAAAGCTGGGACAAATTTTGTGCAGGTGCCCATCCAGGCGGGAAATGAGTCACGTATGCCGCTCAGTAAGTCAAAGTCGTGAACTGTGATAACTTGCCCAATTCAAAGAGTCTCGAATATGCGAACTATATGATCACATAACGTTAATGCTGAGATTTGAAATATGCATAATAGCACTCCCCGGTTTCTGACAGGGACAACAACCAAAATAGTCTGTCGGCGGAATGGTGATGTATGTTCATGTCAGCTGGTGAAGCATCTGACTCTATACCACATTTAAGTATATTCATGTGTAATCAGACGGTTCGTGTCGAAATTGCTCGTCTACGTCCGTGTGTCTTGCGCTTTGAAGCGTCAGTAAACATTCCACAAGGAACTATTCGTAATGATTCGCTATATGTCCTGACGTATCTAAAATCTGCAGGCTGAGAGGTATTCAGTACACATTTAATACACGAAGCCCTCAAGCGACACACAAAAGCCCGCACAAATGACCACATTACGGTGTACAAGTGAATGCCGGAACATATTGGAACACGTAGTGGGATATTGCAGTGCTACTGGATACACCTCAGCGGAAGCTGCCAAGAAAAAAAAAAAAAGATGAATACAAAGAAAGGGGGCATCGAAGATTAATATTTGCGTTAAATAACCTCTTTAAGTGTAAGAAACTCCAACAGTTGCTGATGAAATATCCTGTATACTCAGCACAAACACCGGGTTTGATCACAAATCGTTCACACGAACTTTTTGTAGACGCGGCCATTTTTTAGCCCATTGTATAGCACTGCCTGTGTTTTGGGTTTTAGTGAAGCATATGGGGGCTGCTCTCTTGTCCCGATATATATATATATATATATATATATATATATATATATATATATATATATATATATATATATATATATATATATATATATATATATATATATATCCTACTATCTTTATTGGTTATTGGATACAAACAAGGGCACTTGTGACGTATAGTATCTTTGCCGAGAAGAGAAAAATATCGGAAATGATTGGAAACGTATATTGTGATATGTGCGGTTAGGCTGTATGTGTTCCTGTCGCCCGCGGCTGCTTTTGCTATGTGTTATTTATGTTGATATGTGTTTATTTATTGATTTATTTATTTTTATTTGCACTCGAAAGGTGTAGTGAGCGTCAATAATTTGGCCAACCTCTTCCATACAGTACACCAATAAAACAACTATTTTAATTTCTACATGCTTTTTTTCCTTGAACTTGTGAAATGAACGGTGAAAATTCGCTAACACTGTAGATACTGCATATGACATTTTAAAGGGGAAATCTGGATTTTTTGCATTTGAAAACAAATACATATTCGGTTGCTTTCTTCCGATACCGGGAAAATAGGCGCCAACACGATGTTGCATCATTAATGATGCATCGTTTCCAACTCGCCCAGTTAGTTATGTATCCATTATTTGCGTTATCCTAATCTAATTCATTCAGTCTTGAATAATGATAGCTTGTACAATTCTATGTCACTTATTCCATATATGATTTTCTTACTTCCTTTCGTAATCCCGGCTGCGGCGGCAGCATTTCTGATGGAGGCGGTAATGTTGTAGGCCCGTGTGCTCAGATTTGGGTGCACGTTAAAGAACCCCAGGGGGTCGACATTTTCGGAGCCCTCCACCACGGCGTCTCTCATTACGTTAAACCCCACATATCAATCAATTACTTCCTTTCGTTTTTATTTCAACGGTTCTGATGGTTGGCGCAAAAAAAAGGCAATATCAACAAAGGAACGTTAATTCAATCACACCAGCGTATAAATTGTCTCACGCACTTTCACGTCTATGGAGTTATCGCTTCGTGTGGTAATATAATCGCACATAAGCCGTCCGCAGCACGTCTTCAATTCTCGTAAAATTACAAACGAGGGACGGTGTATCAATACACATAGAAAGACTGTGTTACGCAAAACACCCTCAGACCGGTGCATATGCCGCACTCCCTTTCCTGGTCCTCCTTTTCAGAATAAAAACACAAGTAACGGCTCAACAGATTCCTCACGAAACCGCCGCACATCTCTCGGTCTTTTATCCCAGGCCCCCCTTCGCAGCTAGTGAGAGGTATAAGGTTTTGTTCAGATATCCGGTAGCGCAGCTGCACGTACTGCACATAGGGCGCCTACACGTGCTCGCATTATTTCTTTACTTTTTAGAGGGAAAATTTGGGACGCCAGTGGATTCCACGCGCACATGCCGTCCACGCGTGCAACTGCGCCCAGCCACGAGAGGCACTCGTGTAGCACGCGCGAGCACCATGGAAACGGGAACGCTTCCACGGAGGCCGCTGGATTCGCGCGCTGCACTTATCCTATATTCGGCTTATACACATCGCGAAGCGGAAAGTCTCTCTCTGTGTAATTCCGTGCACGATACGAGTTCATTTGTCCTTTCTTCTTGTACATTCGAGGAATAATGCCATGCTATGTGTTACAGAATTTTGGCGAGCTAAATTACTTGGCAGTATACACTGCCGCGTAAACATAAATAAATAAAAAAGCAGCTATGTCCGCAGTCAGCCTATGGTGGCGAGACATGTTGTGTCATTGCGGGATCGGTGGTATGCGCGGTGACGCCAGCCCTCGTTTTATTGCTTCCTGCGTTGAGGGAAACGCCCAGGATGAACGATTAGGGGTGGAAGATCCGTCGCGAGAAAAAATATATATAATATATACGACGGAAAGGGAATCTACGCATTACGAATACGTTAATACGTAGTTGAATCGTGAAACGTTCGACGTTGAGCGTTCTAAAACATACGCGTAATCACAAACCGGCTGCGTTACAGATCTAAGTGAGGAAGTAGCGTAGCCAGAATTTTTATTTTTCTGGAGAGGTGGGGGTCAACTATACTTTACGTATGTTCGTGCGCGTGTTTGTATGTGTGCGTGCGTATATATACAGATCCAAAACCGAAAAATATCGAAAAAACCCCATCCCCCCCCCCCCCCCCACTCACACTCACCGATCCCTCCAGTGGTCCGATCCCTCCAGTGAATTGAGGGATCGGACCCACATTCTCAAGGGAACCATATACGCCAGGATACATTAACTTTGGACATAGGCGTACTAGCCGAAGGGAGGGGGGCAAGGGAGGCGCTAGCCCCCCTCCCCTCCCGCCGCAGAGAAAAGTTGGGAGGGGAGGGCGCCGAGCCCCCTCATTTTCGACAGTCGTCGCTGTCGGCTGAACGCTGGGGAAAATAACTAAGGCAAAAATTTTCCTTCACCACTGTAATCACTCACTTACACTGTTACGAGAAAATAAGCATATTACGAGGGAATGTAACCACATAGGGATGACTTTCAAACATTTCAGCAGTGACGATTTTCCATGAAGGTTCTTGGCGTCGCTTGCTGTAGCACTGCACAGAAGGCTAGCGTTGAACAGTGGCCCTATAACATTACATAACTTGTTCATGTTTTAATTCTGCTGTGACTGGCCGATGCAGTCATAGATGGGAACGAACAAATCTCTTATGAACCGTGAACCGGTCAAAGCATTTGCTGCTTCAGGAAAATAATTTTTTTTTATCGAAAAGGACTAGCATCACCGCGGCTTTGTCGAAGCTGCTGTGAGCCGGTGATTGCAACGACTCTTTCTGAATGTTTTAGTTTTGCTGTATTGGAAGCACCAAGAAAGGTTTCCGCTTTAATCTCCGATAAATCTGATCAGCCTTGTTTACGGCAACTTGGAGCGATGGAGGCAGCTTGCAAAGCAGCGATCAATAAAGCACTGAGCTCGAGCTCAGTGGGAAGATAAAATAAGTAGATAGAAACGCTCAAAATACCTTTGGTTCGTCAAGGAGTGCTTCACATTTTAAAACTAAATTCTTTGTGAGCTGTTCTTAGTCATTTCTAATTTCGTTCAATGATAAAATATCTACTGTTGATGAGGCCGCCATTAACATAATTGTATTCATGCGGAAAAGGGAGAGGTAATGCATCAAAAGCGTCGCGTGTAATATTCTTCCGTGCATCATGCATGACAAACATATAAACATATACGTGTTATCCCAGTGCATGCTCAGTAAAATTCACTGTCCTTTTCTACGCTATTGAACAAGTGCTGTGTGAATGAAAAATGATATGAAAGTGCGAGCGCGTTAAAGAAGTTCTCTCTCTCTCTCTCTCTCTCTCTCTATATATATATATATATATATATATATAGTAAACGCCTTAACAATATATATATATATATATATATATATATATATATATATATATATATATATATATATATATATATACCGGCTGACGAGTGGTTAACCCCCCCCCCCCCACTCGTGAAAGAGTGTGTACGCCACTCACTTTGGATTGATTACAGCTGTAGTTGCTGCACGGAGGAAGAGTTGCTGTAATCTTCGAATCAGTCTGCCTCAATTGGCTGGTTCTACGCGGCGCAGTCAGCGCAGCTATACAGTGCCACCCAGCGAGTATATGACCCTTTCTCGCACCGTCTACCCACTCGGTTTGCGCTGACGGCATCTGGCAGTGCAGGCAACCGGTTGGCCGCTGCGAGGACACGTGGGGCGGGAGCTGTTCGCAATGAAAACATAGCTCGGGAACTTCGTGCGACAATATACTGGACCAACCAGGGCTATTGATGAGACATGTTCACGAACGTTTTCTTGATGTAGGGATGTTAAATTCTGATCCCATCGCGCTCCGTAGTTCCAGTAAGTACTTGAGACGCGTTGCACGGCAACTCATTCGGAATTATTCCGAAATTGAGACTCAGGGGGGGGGGGGGGCGCGTTGCGCATAACAAATGCACATTTTTCTCTTCTTTCGCTTCCTCGACAAAGTAACACATGTACTACATTCCGAAAATACAGAAACAAACGGCCGTTTTTAGTATTTAAATAAAATGTTTTTGTATCTCTCTTTCCTTCAAACCAACCACGAGCAATCAAAAAAAGGCGAAGCTTGCATAAGGGGCGCACGCCTTTAAACAACGATACGGGACGATTATGAAAACTAACCTGGTTGCTTCTAGGTTATTTCTTAGCTATAGGTGATGCTAGTTGCTTTTATAGGTTAGTTCGAAGTTTTTACTCGGCATAGGTGGTCGTGGGTTGTTTTTACGTTCTTTCTCAGCCCCGAAAGGTCCGAGTTAATTAACCACACACAGTCACAGACACGACATGAATGTCCAACTCCAAAGACAGGAACGTGCGCTGAAACCAACCGTTCGCACATCGCATATAGATGTACGGGCACATCGTCCTTGACGTGTGGACCTTCCATCACTTCGAGGTCCTCTCGCAGAGCCGCCATCGTCTTTCCCGTTAGCACGACTACATCGACTGACAATGTTTTTCGCCTTTGCTGGATAGGCGTGAGGTAATCCTTGCGAGGTGGCCGGCCGGCTCTGCTTGCTGGTCCCTACTGGGATTGAGGCCCTGCTGTGTTCTGCAGGACCAAATAAAGTTGTTTTCAATTCAACTCTATTTTGCTTTCGAGTCGCCTTAGGTGAATTCATAAGGTTCCGTGTTATTTTCGTTATCGCTCTTTCATGCCGCTGAGTTTACATGAGAAGGATGGGTGTACTACCGCTTTTAATGTAAGTTCGTGAGTTTATGTGTACACGTGAGTTTATATCTACAACATTACCCCCCCCCCCCCCCTGGCTGGGCCAATGTTGCAAAGTAATTTTGTTTTAGATTTCACTATCTAGCAATCAATTCGGTGAAATTTGGTGTAGTTCCCTCGTTCGGAGCCGTGCTATATTCCAACTGAGCACACGCGCCATCGACCAAATTTATGTATACAGTATTAATCGGACCTTCTACCCTGGTAGCTTAGTGGCTATCTAAACTCGTGGATTCGATCCCATGACCGGTGGAAGCCACATTGCAATTAGGGGTCACGCTGGGGAACACCAGTGGTCATAATTATTTCGCAGTCACAGCCACGAATGCGTGCCTCATAATCGTATAGTGAATTTGGCGTGTGAAAGAACTCCAGAATTTAATCAAGACGAGTTGGGCGCGAGGACGTTGTCAAGATGCACGCTTTACGCTCTGTTAGAAGGCCTTGAGCTTGTGTATGGCGTCACTCAGCGGCAGAACACCGCAGATGAGCTCGATAGTTCTTCTAGAATTTTGTTACCTCTGCAAGCTCAACGACTTCTTGAGAAGCGTTTTAAAAAGAACGAGTACGCCATGCTCCCAAAGCTTCATCTCTTCTCTCTGTCTTCACTAGTTTGACTCACCGCGCGCCAAGCATGGGGTGTCATTCCATCAATTAAGCTTGGTCGTCACATCACACTAATCTACTTAAGAATGCGCATCGGGCACTATCTTTACCTACTTTCTATATTTATTCTTCTTGCTGACCCGGGAGTGCTCATTTTCAGCCTCGCGTATACCGTGGCTATAGTACACACAAGCCACGAGGGGGGCAGGGGGGGGGGGGGGGGGGGGTGGTAGCCGCCCCACTTAAGCACAGTATAAAGGGGGGCGCCAGTTCTTCTCCATTCATGGCAAATCCACGAACCCAGCCTTGAAAGACGCGTACACAGGAAGAGAAGGGAAAACCAAGACTTGCATGCGCCATACATGATAACGTAGAGGTTAGAGCGGTGGACGTGTGACAAATGAACCATACCAAAACGCCCATGCGCCTCAAATGCCGCGAAGATAGAATTGCAGTGCATGACGCCTGCTTATTAGGAAAGCCAATGCTCTCCAGGTTTGCAATATACCCTATATGAAAGAAGAAAATGATTCCATTCGTCACAGGTTGTCGATGGGTGTGCCAGTAGGCAGTCATCGGGTGTGGTTGTAGCATAAGTTTGTAGCTAGCGTTGACTTGTATAGGATGTTGCCACCGAATGGCGAAGTGTCGCCGCACGTGCACGCCTGCATGGATGTTGCCGTATTTGGTTCTACGCGCGCTGTATGCAAGCCGACGGGGCACGAAAACACGTGTCAGGGAAAATAATAAAATGTCAAACGCGCACGCTTTGGCGTTGCATTTCGCAACTATCCACACTTCGCTGTAAAAGACGCGCCTGTTGGAATTGCTGCATGTCTAATCTGATGGGGTTTCTCGCTAAAATTAATATTGAACACAGGCGCTGACATAGATCAACCGATGCAACAGTTATTGTTAATATATTGAATTTCCTCATCTTCGATATGCTGTCCACGTTTTTTAAATTGAATTAATCAAAGCTCAGACGGTGATATGACTGGAAGCACATGTGTAATCATTGGCAGTCGTTGCAATCATAGCGCGAGATGTGTTTGAAATAACTAGCTTGCAAAGTCGTTTGAAGTCAAGAGCAAAATTAGGACACATTCTAATTAGTTGCTAGCCATCATTTTCCATGGTGGCGAAACTGCTGTATTCTAGCGCATCCCCATGGACATTGGAGGCGCGAGAGTCCTTTTCAACAATTCTTGTAAAAAGTCTTACGGTAAATGTCATGCAAAACGTGAAACTTGCTCAGACAAAACAGCATTATACCAGGTGGATGATTGAGTAGCAAACGGGGCAGGCTCTATATATCGTCATGTCTTTGTTGGCTTTCGGGGAGTTGGCTGGAAAGGTGCGTTGTGCAATGTGAATTGATTTAACGACTAGGTCTTACTCCAGCATTGTTTTCTTGCGAGAATATATATTGTTAAGGTTCTGACCAAGCACAAGAAATTGGAAATGGCGTGTTCTTTCAGCTCACAAATATACTAAATACCTTGGTTTAAAACATCTGCAGCTTTAAGACAGGACGAAAAACGATGCAGAAATGAGCGCATTCCGGTGCTGCTAGACATAAGTGTGTTCGTGTGTTTTATTTGTTTTTTTCTTATCTTAGCCTTTTTATGTTTTAGCTCTTGTGCCGTATGCTCGATATTTAGCCGAGAGCTAAGGAGTCACTGGCGCCTCATTTGTGAGCCCAAGTATACATCTCTATCGCATTATATCGATAATAATAAAAAAAGCACACAGCGCTAATGTATTTAGGTCATTGTTTATCTCGTATTAGGTGTGACTAGTATGTAGATAGCATTTAATGTCTCAACAACCCCAGCATGCAACTTTAGCCGCTTTATGCACCAATAGCTTTTTTCACGGACCATGTTCCACAGGGCTTATACGGCGCAATGCAAGATTATATATGTATCGCGGTATGGAAGCTATATGCTTCGTGAGTGCGTTTTCATGCGGTCTTCATTGCTGGCCTTTAAAAGCGATGCATTCAACTATTATTCCTGCGTAGCTAGTTCAATGAATCGGCCAATAAGTGGCTTTTTATATTATGTTCGCCCTGCATGAAATACGAGACATTCTGTTGCTCTTCTACATGAACCATTTCTTTGCGAGAGATCTCCGTAGAAACCATGACGTAGACTTTCAGCTGAATGCAGACATTTTCTACAGATATTGGGGCGACTTATTACAATTACCACAGTGGCAACTACGGAAAATGAAGACACACACACAAAGAAAAACGAAGCTATCGTCGTAACATACCTTCTTCGTAATTGTACGAACATATTTTCTACAATTTTTTCTTCTTTTCACTTCTATGCCGTTTACATCGCTGCAAGTTAGGCAACCGTGGATGGCAAATCCTGTTGTATACCGTCTGCCTTTTACCGCTTATTATCTCTCTCTTCACGGTTTCAGCTTTGTGCGCGGCATTTTGAAAACACTCCCGCCGTAAGAGTCCTTCCTATTTGGTTCAGTTCTGTTTGTAAGGTCAGTAATTACTTGAAAAAGCACTCGTCAAAAGCTGTCGCAACAATAAACTGGCGTTGGTTTGTTCACCAAGCCGTACCCTGAAACATGCTCAGCGCGAAGTGCATGCATTACTGAAGGCTCACTCTGGCTGTCAATGCTCCTTCCGAGGACATCTCCCGCTCCGCGTACCATTCTTCTATATATTATTAATTTTTATTATTTTAGATTGAGTGTTTATTTCCAAGATGCTGAGTCACGTTGGAGTTTTTATGATTGAGATTAAAAAAAGATAGGGCCCTAACTGGGGTAAGTTGGTTATACGCTACGTTGAATAAAATAGTTGCTGTAGAACGACTTTAAAACGCTACTATTCGACACCATATCGGACAACATATCGGGTAACCGCCCGCAAGTGCCGCTCACGCCACGCACAGTCGCATGCGGTCACCATCGAGCTAGCTTCTGTATAGCATATAATTAAAAAAAGAAACCTTTATTCTTGCGAATACTAGCGAATTCATGCGAGTTTAGCAGAGCGCTGCAGGTACCTTCCAATAAACATTTCGATGGGCTCCAAAAAGGTTTGTTTCGATGCACAGTATTACAGCAATCAGCTTTGGTGAAAAGCATTGGCCAGCTCAAAGCTCGAGGATCAGCTCAGGCTTGTCGCGAAGGCATGGGTCGAGGACCGAGTTTCACCCCTGTTACTACCAGTAGCGTGAGCAATTACAGGTTGCTAATGGTCGCAGAAAATCGCTTTAGTAAAAAAAAAAAGAAAGAAAAAAGAAAGTGACAGTTTCTAGTCGTTCTTTAATTCGCTGTTCGATTTGCTGCACAATGTTGCAAACCTCGAACACTATACGCGTTTATTTTTTTTCTCAATATGGTAAGTTCCAGATATCTGTGGTGAAATCCACGAATTTCTTATTTTGTCAGTGATCTATACCATTGGCCAGACGCATTCGCTTATAATACGTCTAATATACGTATTGTCTGAAGTTTTTTTTTTTTTTCCTTACGGAAAACCTCGAGCGAAAGACATTCGCGTGAGTTCGAGCTCTGGCGATGTAATTGTGTGGCGCCAGTTCTTAACAAAGGGGCGAGGAAGACAAGCGGATCACGAGATTGGTCTTGGTTGGGCACGTGGTCACTCGAGTAGAAGTGCACACTCGCTCGCTGAATTCCGTGCCGACCAGTTGTGCCCTCGCGATCTCCGACGACAGTGCAGCATTGGCCGACTGGGTTGGTCCTATACGCCACCTCCTGACGCCGGTCCTCTACGACGACGACAGCGTAGCTCTGGCCGACTGGATTAGACCTATGCCATCTCCTGTCGCCGACAAGAGCTCTCGGCAGTGGTGTCCCGTCCTTAGACTCCTGCAACCGTGTCCATCGTTCCTGTCTTCTCCTTACTTCCGTCGCTCCCAGTCGCTGCGCCTCGCTCTGTCCTCCCTCTCTCTCTATCTCTCTACCTTTTCATCCTATCCTATTATTCTCTTCTCTACCCCCATCCCACGTGAGCTACTGTTGAGGTGTCGTCCCCCTTAGATACAGTTACTGGGCTCACTTTTCTCTTCTTTTCATTTATAATCACTTCGCCCGAGTATAAGGGCGAACGTGTGCACAAAGATGAAACAAAAGAAATGCGCGAAAGGAACGCGTGAATAGAGAGGGAGGTATCAAGAAAAAATAGGACAACTGTATACGCGTCCAGCGGGTTGCCGTGTTCGCTCGCGGCGGCTCAGGTATCGTCCGGGTCTCACGCACCGGTCGGTCCGCCAGCTCCATTGCGGCAGAGAGAAGCGAGATCGGGTGCGCCTGGTCCGTGGCAGAAATATACGGTGACGCATTTGACTCGCCTCGCCCCGTTTCGGAGGCGTTTCGCTGTGACTGCGGGGCACGCTTTGCCCTGCATTCGCTGTTGCAGCCACCGGACAGTGCGTGTCTGCCCGAACCCCTCAAATAGAGGGTTGGCAACGCCGTTCACCTTGTCTTATTTGACGCCGGCACGGACGGGCGCGTAGCTTCAACGCAGCGGCGACCGCTTTCGCCTGCACCCCGTGTAAATGGCCATCCTATTCCAGACGCTTAGCGTGAGTCGCTTGGCGGCTACGCGTCTGATGTTCTAGGGGCGAAGCAGGTCGGTCGTCACCTGTCTGTCTGTCTCTCTGTCTGTCTGTATGTATGTATGTATGTATGTATGTATGTATGTATGTATGTATGTATGTATGTATGTATGTATGTATGCATGTATGTATGTATGTACGTATGTATGTATGTATGTATGTATGTATGTATGTATGTATGTATGTATGTATGTATGTATGTATGTATGTATGTACGTATGTACGTATGTACGTATGTATGTATGTATGTATGTATGTATGTATGTATGTATGTATGTATGTATGTATGTATGTATGTATGTATGTATGTATGTATGTATGTATGTACGTATGTACGTATGTATGTATGTATGTATGTATGTATGTATGTATGTATGTATGTATGTATGTATGTATGTATGCGTGTATGTATGTATGTGTATCTGTATGTATGTATGTATGTATGTATGTATGTATGTATGTATGTATGTATGTATGTATGTATGTATGTATGTATGTATGTATGTATGTATGTAGTAACTACCTCAGAGCATATACACGGAGTGAATGATGATGAGTGGGGCGAAGATTCGGAGGGTTTTATCGGCAAACCGTGAATCATCCGCTGGCCGCGTCCGTCCGTCGTCTTTCTGTCGGTCTGTTTGACGCACGGATGCACTGACTGACGCACGGGCGGAAGGACGGATGAATGGATAGACGCACATACGGACGCACGGATGGACGCATGGGCGGACGGATGGTTGGACGGACGGACGCACGAACTGACGCATAGATGGACGGAAGCGTGGACGGACGAACGGACCCTTCGCCCCACTCATCATCATTCACTTCGTGGTTATGTATGATTTTCTTTTTTCGATTGGAGCGCCTTATCGCGAGCAGGTGGGTTATGCAACTAAATCATGCTAGCTTCGCAATCGCTTTTTCGGAACCGTTAGTGTAAAAGCGTGTATATAAATCTGTAGGCTTGATGAAAAACGCATATTTGACGCCTGGCTGACGGTCAGTGAGAGATGGGAAAAGCAACAGCGGCGTGTACGGAGTACGCGGGCTTCTTTTTTCGCAAAAGATGTCAATATATTCCTAAACGCGACTTTTCTTTGTTTTTTTTTTTCAGAACAGCAATTGATAAAATAAAACTGCGCCAATCGAAAAGCGAAATAACGCAATGTCGGTCGGGCTTCAAGTGTGAACCAGGCATCGGGTATCGAACCGGAACTGTGCCGAAAATCGCGAAGGAAAGAAAAGTTTGTTTTTATTTCTTGCGAATGAGAATTTAAAAGAAAAAAAGTTAGCAGCTGTGTTGTTTTTTGTCGTTATGGAAAGAAATAAAAAAAAATATTTTTCGGCACTACTTGCCCTTTCCCCGACCCTCTTCATTTGCAGCTTTTCATCGACAATTTTGCTGGTGTTTGTGACAACCGTGCCACCTCACTTGCGCATGATGCAACGTTGATGATATGATGATATTGAGACGTTAAACCCCAACATTCTATAGATTATTCAGTCACGTGGCCTCACTTGGCGCAGGCTTTACTGAGCAGCGCAAATATTTATGAGATCGACTGAAAATATAAAAACAAAAAAGGGGGGTGGAAGGGAGGCCGAATGATAAGCATGAGCGCATAGCATACCTAATACATAATGCATCATGGCTGTGCCAAAAAACAAGGACGAATATGAGATGCACACAGGACGGGTGCAAACTTCGAAATTTATTACGGAATGCCAAAGCGAGCCTATATCAACATAAATCCCATCATCACGTTACGCCCCCATCGTGACACTCATATCAGCGACCCCCCCCCCCCCCCCTAGTGATGTGTTCCTTTCAAGACCTGGTTATAAAATGGTGGCACGCACACTATTCGGATGCATGGTGGCTGAAATATATGTATACTGACAAAGTGAAAAATGGACAGCAATACACAACGACTACAAACGAACAAATTAAAAGTTACAAACAGAAAACCCGAGTGTCATTCCCACAAAGCCATGGATGAATGGATGAACACTATTTGCTCCTTCGGAACGTGCTTTAGCACGTTGCGGGCCGCTCCCACGTCGGAACAGAAAAGCCAAGTCTCTCTGCTGCGTCGCGGGCCCGGTGAACTGCAGCAGCTGTTCGAGTCCGAAGCTTGTAATAGCACCCTCGCATTTGGACGGCGTGATAACTTCCCCGCAGCGTAACGCGGGGCACCGCCAGAGCTAATGTTGCAAGGCAGCTATATCGTTGCAGAAAAAAAAAACATGTATTAGCTGGCTGTATTTCGAGATAAATTTTGTTTCAATAGCGCGGGAATAGGGTTCGCCCTATTCTTCAGAGCCACACAGAGTTTTTTGTGTGGTGGAGGGTATTGTCACCGCGCCAGGTAAAAATATTTTGTCAGTTCATTATACGAGATGGGAGGGTCACGGTTCTCCAAGACATAAGCGCCGAGCCCCCCTCCCGATAGCTACGCGGTTTACCAGTCCTCGCGCAGCTATGTGTGCTGACTCGTTGAGATTGGGTGAGGCTCCCTCAATGCGTCCCATATGAGGTGGGAGCCAAACGAGTGTGTCTGGCTAGACGTTTTTGTCCCGAAGAATTCGCAAAGCTACTTCCGATATTGTTCCCTTGACAAGTGCTCCTACCGCCGATCTCGAGTCGCTGTAAATTGTGGGCCTCCTGTAATCCAGCAAGGCCAACGCAATCGCCACTTGCTCTGCTATTTCAGCCACCGTCGTCCGGACCGTCGTCGAGTTGGTGATACCACTCTCGTGGCTGATTATACTCACTGCCGCATACGCCTTCCCCTCGGGATATCGGGCCGCATCGACGAAGGAGCCATCTAAAAAAAAAAAAGAACTTATTTTTGCAGCAGAGTCAAAGGCATGCATACACATTTTTCAGATTTTCTGTTAATGAAACGAGCATCAACAATATATATCCCTTTGCAACTTGTAGTTTGAACCGGACAAGAGGGCTGTGTCTTCAAACCCTGGTGTGCATCCACAACACCGGTAGTAAAATCTAAATCCCCCCCCCCCCCCCCCCGTTCCGTGGTGTATGTGCATACCGCCATGCTAGGCTGTTGTGTCTTCTCACTGAAGCCTCTGTACTCTTCCTATTCCTCCTCTCTCTCTCTCTCTCTTTTTGGAGGTTCTGAGAAGTTGTGGCACCAGATCACGCTTCTGCGCTTCGTGAAGGGAAAGCTATATATGATTCCGGAGAAGAACATGCGTTTCATAACTGCCATACAGAGGGTGTACCACAGGTGCGATTAAAATGACTCATTGCTTCTGAAGTGGGCTTTCACGATGTTATTTTGTTGTTGGTAAGTATAATTACATCAAGAAAAAAGTGCGTGTACACTTCTCTTTTTGCTCCCACGCAGCTCATGCAGCTACACCATCGAGTTCTTACGCGATATGTGTGAATTTTGCTTCCTTGTAACTATCATCATTATTAAAACCACTTGAAATTGTTTCGATCGTTATTTATTTATAAGTATTTTTTATTCGTAGTTTAACTCTAAATCGTTCTTACTGAGCCGAAAAACAACCGATGTGCAGCCTCTTGCTACGTCATTAACCTCAGCTCTGCAGAACAACAGATCGAGTGTGCAAATCAGTAGGTCGATCACCACCGCACTGAAACATCGTTCTGTTCCTATGCAAGCTGTATGTGCAGTATTTACATATTTATTTCGCATGACAGAAACAAGAACGTGTGCTCATGATCGAGGTTTCATTCGGACACAGACCTGCTGGGAACAAAATGCACAAGTCATAGTCGTTCTAACCACTGCCTCTCACGTGACCCCGCCACGGTGGTCTATAGTGGCTAAGGTAGTCGGCTAGCTGCTGATCCTGAGGTCGCGGGATCGAATCTCTGCTGCGGCGGCTGCATTTTCAGTAGAGGCGAAAATGCTGTGGGCCTGTGTGCTCAGATTTGGGTGCACGCGTTAAAGAACCCCAGGTGGTCGAAATTTCCGGAGCCCTCCACTACGGTGTCTCTCACAACCATTTGCTGGTTTTGGGACGGTAAACCCCACATATCAATCAATAAATCTTTCACGGGCGTGTGTTAGGTCACATAACAAGTTGCTTAGTACGCCAAGCCACATGAAAAGTTGCCCGTAAAATTGGTGTTGTGGCAGTTTCACCCATCCTTCCCTCGTGATGCTGTGTTGCGCCGTGGGACGCTGCGAGACTGCACCGGCTGATCGTCCAATGTATAACAACAAAGCAGGTTCTAACGTTTCTTCACTGGAAAAAAAAAAGAAAGTCAACGGCACCTTTTTTCTTGTTTGCTATCATGACAGGGAGAGAACGATTTCCCACAGCGCGTGGGATTTTCATCGCTTATTATCTGGCTCGTTATGCGGTGCCTTGCGTTTTCGTATATGTTTCGCAAGTTTCAATCGTGCATATCGCGCTTTTCTTGAAGGCAGGGGGATCTGATAAGGCCTGCGCGCACCTGCTCTGAACTGTCTAAAACGGGAATCTTTAAAACAAGACAAAAAATAATGTTAATAAAAGCTGATGTCCATATTTCGTTCGCGATAAGCAATGTGACATACATGGGGGTTGTTTTTCTGTCGATACTTTTGCATTTGATTAGGATATCTGTGTAACAATGATGTTTGGGAACACAAGAGCACTATATATAGAACTATAAAACAAGATAGAGTTGTCTAAATGGACTATCCTACTGTTACTTCTTGCGGCTCCCTCAAATTTCCGCTGTGACGTCATCGGTGGCGTGAAGCGTATAACCGTAACAAAAGTTAATATGCGTTCAGCAGGTTAGGGTGTTGCGTCAAGCTCTAATCGAAATCGGCTTGTCGCAGTCAAGGTCTTCACTTTGCGCCACAAGTAGGAGAGAGAGCCGCGCGTCATGGTGCCGATCGAGTAGTTAGGTTAACTATAGCGCCTGTCACATCAGCCTATACGATGATCCCTTTTAATTGTAGAAAAATCGTAACCAGGTTTCTTTCGTAGCGCGCCTCTTCAATCAAATTTTAATGCGCTTCACTTCGCTTTCACTTCAATACAGCACTTCGTGACAGGGTCGCGTAATTATTACATGTCATCATCATTATCATCAGTTTGACTACATCCACTGCAGGGCAAAGGCCTCTTCCATGATCAGCCGATCCACTCGGTCTGGTGCTTTCTGCTGCCACGTTATACCTGCGAACTTTTTAGCCTCATCGGCCCACATAACTTCCTGTCTCCCCCTTGTGCACGTTTTCCTTCTCTGGGAATCCAGTCAGTTACCCTTAACGACCAGCGGTTATCTTGCCTACGTGCTACATGCCCGGCCCATGTCCATTTATTACCTGTCGCCGTAGTCCTATATTGGTAGGGCATCGGCTGCGTTACCCGAACGTTGAATGTTCGGTTCCTGCCGCTGACAACTCGTCTTTTCTTCCTGTTTACTTTCTTCGCATTTATGTTATAATTACTACAATACACTTGAAACAGTACAACTAACGTGCCTCACACCTTCCTTGCCTTCATTATCCGTGTATTATTATTTTTTTCACTGAGGCAGTATCCAACAAAGACAGGTGCCCTCGGCAACTTCCTTCTGTCATTAGGTCGGCACAGAGGCATTTGCCATTCATGACGCCATCCAACGCTATCGTGCCACCACTGTCGCCAACTGCACAGGCGTCTGAAACCTGCGGGAGGTGAATTCACCGACAACACCGACGCGTGAAGCGCGGGCCCGGCTGAAACGCCGCGGCCCGACGGAGACGAGCAGTGCGTCGCACCTGCATTGCGCCGTCTGTTTCCTGAATCGAGCTGGGGTCAATACACGAGGCGCCGGTGTCCACATGGTCCGAGGGGCTGCCGTCACCACAGATCGATGGGCCCTTTCTTTCGCACGCTATCAACACGCGAACGGTTTATTAATGTTTGCGTAGTTAATCGCCATGACAACAACGGCTGCCTTGGAGACGCGTTTGTGTCAGAAACGTTGAGTGCCAGGGTTGGTGACCGTCCGTTTTATAGCGACCTCGCCTGAGGTTTGAAATTATTCTGCGAAGCTCTCTCCACGTACCCCATATCGAACTTTGTTTGTATACCTAGCGAAGACTTGGAAATGAAGTGGTTTCGACTTATAAATGAAAATACCAATCGTTACCAAATAATAATAATAATAATATATATATATATATATATATATATATATATATATATATATATATATATATATATATATATATATATATATATATATATATATATATATATATAGTCTGAATATGTGCTGTGACTAATAGATATATCAGGGAGGGCTATTAGATAGAAGAGGGTAAAAGGAAAACAAAAGCAAAACCCGAGCGAGGGGTATTTTTTTAGTGCTGAAGTCATTAACTACGCGACTGCATGCTGATAGAGAAGCAAACTCCATGAACAGTTGAGGCCTCCAGAGTGAGAATAACTGGTATGTGTCGCTCGAATTGTCGCCCTAGAACACTTTTGCAGCTGTTGGGACCCTGAAATACATTCACAGGCGCGACCGCTCCTAATGTCGCGTGGAACAGAAAGTCTGCCACGAATTACCAAGCGCAAATATGGCTTTCAGGAGCAGGGTGAATGAACCTATACCGGTTCTGCACCTGATCGAGTTCGCATTGCGACAACCTACGGAGACATGCGTTCAAGTCTGAGCGTCGAGAGCTGTGGAGCATCCAGGAATATTTATTATTTATTTAGAAACGAGGGCTCACTATCCTAGCCCTCCCCTCTCCGAGAAAAAAGAAGAAAAAAAAATGAAAACATTCAACCTTGAAATACTACTTTGTTTTTTTTTTTTTCGGACGATACCTCTTTTACGGAATCGGTACACTTATTGTCCAATACTCTCTCTCACTGTTCTAAGCGAGGCTCTTGTCATAAAATAGCCGGAATAAAAAACAAAGCGTTCCTCCTGGTGGTTATGCTAGATCCACTCACCAATTTTTTTCTTTCTTTTATTTATTTATTTATTTATTTATTTATTTATTTGTTGTCTTGGCGAACAAGGCGTCCTCAACTGGCTGCACTGGAATGACATCAAGGTTTTGTATAAAATAGCGCTAATGTTTCGTAATAATAATGTTCAGTGCCTATATATACAGTTGAAGGTACTAAGATGGAGCGCACGAAAAGTATTTCTAAATATACATACCGGTAACACTGTAGTACCCCTCAAACACGTCTCTGCAAGCTTGTTGATAATTGACTTCACTGTAATGCCGAGGGAGGTTCATAGCATGATGATAAATCCTCAACATTCGAGCAAAAAATTTGTATTGCAGGCCACGCCGCGTTAAAATAAAATCAAGATATGAAATAGTGCAAGTGAAACGTTGTTACCTTGCAGTGGATTATAGTGGTAAGGGAACAGCGGCTACTTTCCTTCGAGAACAAAGGAGTCTGTAACTCAAGACAGGTACTAAACTACGTCCTAAATTACAAGTGTAATAAATCGCTACTCACGCAATGGTTAGCATTCTGTTTG
Organism: Rhipicephalus microplus; assembly: GCF_043290135.1. Lineage (NCBI taxonomy): Eukaryota > Metazoa > Arthropoda > Arachnida > Ixodida > Ixodidae > Rhipicephalus > Rhipicephalus microplus. Next base: position 62,772,386 of record NC_134710.1, on the reverse strand, counting down.
GAGCAACAGACTTAAAAAAATAGAGAAGGTCCATTCTGTAATAGAGGGCAGCTGTGCCGACCCAAGCACACGGTTGGTGCGCACAACAAAAGCCGGAATACTCTCCCGTAGTACAGCTGCCACTGCTGTCTTGTATGGTTATGGTACTCAACTGCTGATCCCAATTTCCGCCGCGGCGGCCGCATTTAGTTGAACTTGAAGCGCAGGAGGCCCTGTTCAAAGTTTCAGGAGCCATCCACTGCAGCGTTCCTCGTAATCATATCGTGGTGTTGGGACGTGAAACCCTTTCTATGTGAGTTCTATGTGAAACCCCAACAATTAATAATCTCCCAATGTACCTAAATATATGCGTTCTGGAAAATCGAAGCTATCTAATCGAGAGTGATTTAAAGAAGCATTTATTCGGGAAAAAGATGCATAGTTCGAAGTGAGCTTTAATAACTAACCAATCGACAAATCAGCAGTGTCGCCGATGTTAAAGACAGCGTGAATTTTCGGAATTCGAGCTGTCGCTTCGTGCTTACATCGCGATAAAAAAAAAGGAAACGTGTGAATAAAATAAGACGGGCTGACAACAACAGCGAGCGTCGTTTGGGCGAGGCGCCGTGTTTGACCTTGCGCAAGTTAAATGTCTGATCGCTTGCCATTGCTGTATCCATGCGTCCGCTTCCCAAGGGCGATTACTCGCTCTTTGGCGAGTATAGCGTCTATAGCAAGGTCACCTCGCTGAACTTTCATTTATAAATGTAGTGGTTTATGACAACGTCGGTTCGGGTGTTAATGGTCGCTTTTCATCTAACATATGCGCCCAGACTGCTTAGTAATACGCAACTGTTTTGACTGTGGTTATTAACCGCGCAGACAGGAAGTATTTCAAGTTCTCTTAGCGTGTATCAAACGCGTGCGTTTATATTATCATAGAGCAGTGCTCGAAACTCGTGCTTTGCCTCGCCGCGGTGGTATAGTGGCTGAGCTGCTCGGCTGCTGACCTGTAGGTCGCGGGATCGAATCCCGGCTGCGGCCACTGCATTTTCGATGGAGGCGAAAATGCTGTAGGCCCGTGTGTTCAGATTTGGGTGCACGTTAAGGAACCCCAGGTGGGCGAAATTTCTGGAGCTCTCCACTACGCCGTCTCTCATAATCATATGGTGGTTTTGGGACGTTAAACTCCACATATCAATCAATCAATCAATCAATCAATCAATCGAAACTCGTGCTTTGAAATGAATAAAAGAAAAAGTATAGTGTCTACGTGCAGAACGAAGGCGTATACTTGGGCTGTGTTTAAATGTACAATGCGAACGTCATTGTAGTTCGTCTATAATTTGATAATTGGGGTTTAACATCCCTAATCAGCATATGATTATGAGAGACGCCGTAGCGAAGAGTTCCAAAAATTTCGACCACCTGGGGTTCTTTAACGTGCATTCAAATCAGAGCACAAGGGCCTACAACATTTCCGCCTCCATCGGAAATGCAGCCGCCGCAGCCGGGATTCGACGCAGCGACCTTCGGGTCACCAGACGAGTACCTTAGCCACTAGACCACCGCAACGGGGCTGCGTCTATAACTTACATAACAAAACTGAATTAGTTGAGCTTTTATCGCACTTAACTTTCGTATTGGCAGAAGTTGTGTATCCTATGGCACAAAATTTTGCGAATCCGTTAATGAATGCGCGATGCTGGTCGCGTGGGAGAGCATCTATGCTTAGTTAGAAATACTTGTGCTTCGCGGTTTTCATTCATTGTATATATACGCATCCCCCCGAGGAGGAACGAAGACATGATTCAAAGTGGGTACATTTTACCTTGATCGGCGATTTGCGCATTGCACATTGCATATGTGACTGAGCTGCGGTCAACAGGTGCAGATGGCACTACATTTGCAGCCATGTTGTAGAAGTTCAACGGAAAGAGGTAAACTGAAGAGGTTATCCGCTCGATACGTTAGAGAGAGTGAGAGTGAAGATACTTTAATGTATACTAAAGTTAAATGATCCAGTGAGAGAATTTAACTTTAATGTTATTGTACGGTTTGCTAGCGTTCACCAATTGCGGTTATCGCTGTGTGGATTGTGTTTTTGAACTGCATTTCAAAGAAAAAACGGCAGTTTTTTTCTCTTTTTTTTGTTAGTTTCCAGATTTTCTGTAGGTAGTTGCTTCATGTAGTATTAACCAAGTCAACGACTTTCCATTTTGAACGTTTTTCCTGATATAGCGCCTCCTAAGCTAGATATTGGTGAAAGGTCATCACATACCTATAACTTATTTTGTGGCTAAATTATTATGCGCCTTTCTGGACGTTTCTGCGCTATGTTCCGAACTGCGTTCAGTGTGTGTGCTCATATTCTCTGGTACTAAGAAGGACAATTAGCTCTTGATGTAGTAGCAGTGAAACGTTGCTTAAAGCACGCCAGACTACCTTATAATGCGTGGAACTTCAATAATGTGCCTTTGCGCATTTTTGATTCGAATTCCGTACGACAATACTGCAACAATCATACGACGAAAAGAAAAATAAAACAAAGAGTGCGGAGCCAGGAACAGAAGTAACGCGGGACAGCGTAGCACGAGGGGCGACGAACCTACAGAGCAACATAAAACGGTCTTAGTTGCCCGAAAGACCCCAATCGTTCTACCGTACAGGAGCTCCTGCGATATAATAGCTGTAGAGTACTTTCGTTTTCATACATTCCATTATTCACTTCCCTCCGCCATCCTTTCACCAATCTTTTTTTTTTCTTTTCGGTCTTCCACGTCTCGCCGTAAAAAAAAGGCCGGCGCGTGTCGTCTTTGTTCCGTCTTCCCCGCGGAGTGAGGCGCGCGCCGTAAACAAACCGCAAAAGAGCATTTGCCGGACTCCATTCGGCCAGCGCACTTTGTTGGCTTACCCCAGAGATGCTTCACCTGAGCGCGCCCAAGACAGGTTTTGCGACTCCGCTTCTGCTGTGTTCGACATACCGGACGTGACGTTGCCGCGCGTCGGGCGGAAACGCGACGGCGTACATCTCTGGCGTTGGCTGCTCGCGGCGCGCGTTTTACGCGAGCTGCGCGGTTAGGGTTTTGCACCTGGAGTCTGCACGCTTGGTATTGACAATTGACTCGCCAAATCGTCGGCTGATCGTTTCCGGGCCCAGTCTGATCTAGCAGCCTCAGTATGGGTGAGTCCTCCGATCGAATCCACGCGCCCACTGTGCCGATCCGACTGGCAAACGAACGCGGACGGGATCAAGTTGTTCCCTGGGGCGGGGCTTTGCTATGTGACGCGGCAGGCTTCTTTCGGAATTTCATTGCCAAGTGGTGTTTAACTTGGAAAAATAGTTTCAGTTGTTGGTGACGGTTGATACTTTTGTGTTCGCCAAATGGTGTTAGGGAGGAGGGAAAAAAAAATCTTACGTCGGGCAAGCAGCGTGCATATTTTGTTGCTAGAAGCGGCGCGTTAGCGACGCGGGCTAGGAGCGAGCTTCCAACAGGTGGGCCAGAGCGCGAACTCCGGCGTGAATTGTTGTGCACGCAACAAGTGCTGTCAAATTCAGCGAAGAAACCGGTGTCTATGCCGTAGCGCAAGGGCGCTGGCTCTATGGCAGCGGCTGTGAAATGAGGTGGTGACCCCAAAATCAACGCGACAGACGCGCACTTCCCTTCAGCGACGCTAGAGAGTATGCCGTTGCGATCGCAGTTGCGTGTGATCGAAACGCAATAATAGAGCTGAGACACTTGAATTACGACCGCTAATTTTCGAATGTTACGTTCGGTACGTGTCTGTTGTGAGATAACTGTTCGTATTTGTCGACTAACCCAGAGACCAGATATATCGTCCGTGGCTCGGACCGTTGAATCAAATGGGGCTGTTTGAAACCGATCAACATGTAGTACACGATGTCACCACTCCGCACGTGAGCGACGAGAGGCAGATTCAGAGAACTTTGGTGTGTGTGTGTGTGTGGAATATTTTTCCACTTCTCCACATTTTGGCCTGAAGCAATTATAAGCTTGCCTTTCTTGTACTAAGCTGATTTTCTGTTCCCGGACTGCCAAGTTCATGTGAACGTCCAGCACAAACACAGACTAACACATTTTTCACTCATTATTCTGACATTAAACGACATTAAATTCTTTCGACGTTCAAATCTGTTAACCTGACATAAAACTCGCCCAGCTTACAATATTTACCAAAATATGTATGCTAACCTTAGAAGTACCAAATTTTTTTTGTTTTCTTATGTTTATGATATCCCCGCGTTTTCCTGCTTTGGTTGAAATGTTGGTATAAAATACCAACTCTTTGGTTCCTTTTCGCGCCCCATTGTTGAGTATACCCGATTACATCGGTGTATTCTGTTTAGCAAGAGCTGGCAGGGATTTATTCAGATATACAGCTTGTAATAATTACAACGATTATGTAGGAATAAAAACAAGACAAATTTTGTCTGTGTAGTCGACCTCTTTTTACTCAGTATTGGCGGTCCTGTTGATCGTTTAGGGAGGATAACATTTCTGCCTTAACTTATATAGTAGTTCTACAGTACTCTCATTGAGGGTCTACGCTTGTAGTTAAGCTTCTGACGTGAATGTCCGTTCATTTGCAACATGTAAAAAAAAAGTGATGTTTACATGTTGCTGGTGCCCGTTGATATGTTTTGGCTTAGTAACGTAGTGTTTTTGACGTTGGTGCGTCATACTGTAGTTTTCTAACGCACGGAAAAAGCACTGACAGAGAGATAAAAAAAAAGCGTCTGATGCCTTTCTCTGACCGTGTTTTTTTTTGTGTGTGTGCTAGGTAAGTACAGTATGTGTTGGCAACGACTGAGTAAATTTATAATCTGCTTTGCAAAACTGAATATAAAATTTACTGTGAATTATGGTATTATTTTCTTTTTTTTTTTGCTTGCTTGTAGCATACCAGTGTCGCCTTCGCGAATACGTTTGAAGTCATGCATCGCTGAGTTCTTATTGTCCATGGCATAACGATGTGCTTCGAGGTTCTTTGTCAGTGATGGCGACTGCGTGCAATTCTTTTGTGTTGTGAACCAGGGCCGCGTATTCCTGGCAGATGAGAGAAAAAAAATAACTAATGACTTGTTGTGGTGTACAGTTGTCATTATGTTGCATTTGGCGAAGATTTGATTCTGAATGTATAAGGCAAGTATGGTGATTGAAGCCCAATTTTGTTTCATGGCTCAGAGCAGAAAAAAGCACTGTTGCTTTTTGATGACATTTATAAATGTGGCATTGTATATGTAGTGTGGTAGCACCGGTGGAGCTGTATGAAGTGCATGATTCTGTGCACTTTCGGACGCCTTCACTACATGTAGGTTCAAACAAAGATTTCTAGTAACAAGCAGCAGATCGGTTAGAAAATCGCAGAATAGGCTGCGTAGCTAGAATATCTTGCCGTTTACTCAGTTGCATGGATCCTAAATTGAAAAGCCGTAATGAGGATTTTATTTCGAAAAAGTGGCAAAAATGTTTTGACCCACTCTCTTTGCCTACAATCCGGTTACGACGCCTATGTTAAATTGTATATGCGTAAAAATCTAAGTGCATATTGATGATCTATCTCACAGAAATTATCTAAATTCATGTTCTCCAGTGCTGATCTTTGTCCTCGAACTGAATGAGTAATGGCAAGTATTTTTAGAAATTCTATAGCTATTGGACGCACGAGCTGCCGATAAATAATGACGATAACGTGGAAACATCATCAAAGGGATCAAGCCGCCACTGTATTCTTTGCGGTAAACACTCGACTGCTGACTTGAAACATGCGGTTTCGATCGCGGCATTCTCATTTCGATGGATGCGACAAGCTAGAGGCCCGTGTACTCTGCGATTTCAGTGCACTTCAAAGGATCCCAGGCGGTCGAAACTATTCGGAGCTTTTGGCTACGGCGTCTCTCATAGCCTCAGTTGCTCGGGGAAACCACGGAGATGATCGGTATACGGACGACCGCACACTTAGCTCTTCGAGTCTGAACCACCGGCTTTCCCAATTTTCACGAGATTTTTGTTTAAATCTAGGACATTCTTCAAGCCATTAGTTCAAACAATGCTGCACGTTTAATTAGAATTCGCTACCGATCGAGCGATAACAGCTGTCCAGATTACACGCAAATGATGTGTGTGAAAACTCAATTTGCCATAGGGCCGTTACAGATGTCGACTCAACTAAACGTTGTTGGTAATGGTGGTCTTGCATGTCAACGAGCGATGTCGATCAGTAGTCGCAACACCACCTGGTGGTGTTGGTGGTATTAGTCGACGTGGTGTCGGCATAGACTCCCGTTGTACTACCTGGCGAATCAGTCACTGAGCGAAAACCGCATCGTACACAGTAAAAATTTTTACACCCAGAAGGGTGTAAATGAGCTTGTCCCGTGGACGACACCCTAAGGGTGTTAATTCAGCACCTTCCAAAAAGGGTGCTTTTTCATGCACCTTTAGAATAGGGTGTACATGTAAAAAAACTGTAGGGTGTTACAAAAACACCCTTAAGGAAGGGTGCCTTCGATGTCCATCACTTTTTTAGCACCCTCTGAGGAGGGTGCGAGAAGGGTGCACAAGGGTGTTGAGTGCCCGCCATGGCAGGGGTGCCAGTATTCTTTTAGACTGCACTAATAGATATCAGCATGCACTGATTACACACTACTTGAAGAAAGTGGTCCTGATTATCAATGGTGCACCACCTGTCGAGCTCCATTCATTGCGTCTGGGCAAAAATATAAATGCGTACTATCGTGTATGAACTTCTGCTGGATCTATATATACTTCAAAGTATATGCATAATGCGCGTTACAGAAAATGAAGCCTTGCTGCCCTTGCATATTGCGTTTATTTAATAGGCAAATAAAACATAAACTTTTCTTCTGCCACACAACTTTTTCACCAGATATACGTTCACGTATACGTACACTACACATGCAACACCTCAAATGTTTATTATATTTATTCAGTTTCACTTCATTGACAATTCTTTGCAACATACAATTACACTGGTTTCAGTTTAGTATACTGCTTCAAGTACATAGATACTACAAATGAAATATACGCTAATATATCCCTATAATTCTTTCAAGTATCTACAATCCCAGTTGTTTCCAGTTTAATACTCCTTCATGTACACAATCGGTTAATATGAATGAAATACAGACAAATATATACTTATGATTCTTTCAAATATATACAATCACCATGATTTCACTATATACGCCTTCATGTACACAATCGTTCCCAAGAAGTGATGCACACAAAAATATATATGGATAGTGTTTTCAAATGTATACAATCACAGTGGATTAAGCTTTGTATTCCTGCATGTATAACAATTGGTTATGAGAAATGATGTACATGCAAACATATACGGGTTTTCGCACATATATCTTTACCGAATACTTAAGAAACCAATACAATGATCAGAAACACAATAAGCTAAAAACGAACACAAAACTGAGTCAAAACACACAAAAAACAAAAGAGGTAATGCATAATTATGGCTAATGACACAGCTGGGTCACTTTATGCCAAATGTCCCAGCCATTTTGGCAACCATCTCAAATGTATTCGAAAAACTCGTGCTGCATTGAAAATAGTGAACTTCTGGAATATTTAAGAGAGGAAAAATATTTGGTCACGTGGCTGCCCTCTGAACTTCCTGGAATGCCGTCTAGGTGTTGTATGTAAAAAATTTTATTTTAAAAGCACCGCTCCTTCTTTCCATACGAAACTCGGTCTACGTGTTACGTAACAAGAGCTTAACTTGGGAGAGTTGGTTCATCGTGGTTGTGTGCTAGTCACAGCGCGACAAATTTAGGAAGAGACAGAAAGGACAGGAAAGAGCACCGACTGTCAACTGAATTTAATGAATGTGCTACGAGCGCTTTTATACGGAGTACAAGAACCGTATTCATGCGCGACGACACGTGTGAGCACTACAAAATAATTTTAACTGTGAAAAGAATACTGCCTCTCGGAAAGGATAAGTGAACGTGTAGTGATGCACTGATCATTGGTTTACCTGATAAAAAATCCTTCTACAAACGTTAAATTGGCATCAAGTAAACCTATTCTCGTAACGAATGGGGCAAGATTGACTATTCCTGTTGCTGTTTAGTACACACAATTTTGAAAGCTTGCAAGGGGTAGAAAACAACACGCTAATATCATATCTGCTGGCTATTTTTTTAATTGTGAGACACATGATGTGGTATAACATGCAAAGGTTTTGGTCATTGTTTTTTGTTGGTCCTGTCTTCTTTAACTTTACTTTCTGCAGGAGGGTTTCGCAAACGGGTGTGATGATTCTGTTGGGATACCCAGCATCTTTTAGTCTTTTAATCTGGTTTTTAAACCTGACCTCACCCTTGTGCTAACATGACTTCTGAAGGATGGCCTGAGTACATGTGGTATCAATTCCTCTTTCTACTAATTTTGAATGCCCACTATGAAAAGACAGAACATTCTTAGCACTTCTGGGCTGATAGCACCAGCCAATACCCCAACAGCATCATCACACTTGTTTGGGAAACCCTCCTGCAGAACAGGACCAAAAGAAAAAGAGAATGACCAATCACCTTTGCATGTCACACGGTACTATGTACATAAGGTGTCTCACAATTTTAGGAAAAGAGCCAGCAGATATGACATTGTTGTTTTCTACCCCTTGCAAGCTTTCAAAAGTGCATGTACTTACAGCAACAGGAATAGTCAATCTTGCACCATTCGTCGCTGGAATAGGTTTACTGAATGCCAATCTAATGTGTATGAGATACCGCTAACACGTGGAAAAGTAAACATAGGACAAACTGGGCAATGCTTCAATGATCAAGCAAGACAGCATGCTTTAAATGTTAAGAAGGGCTATAGTAGTCTCATGGCCGGGCACCGTAAAGAATGTAAGTGTAGTCCTAGGTTTCATAAAACACGGTTTTTGAAAAAAAAGCAAGCAGAAAAATGAGAGATTTTAGAACTCTTTATTAGGAAGGCCAAGGATCAATGCATCAGTATACCTTCACTTATCTTTTCCGAAAAAGAGTATTCTTTTCTCGGTTAAAATTATTTTGTCATGGTCACACATGTGTTGTTGCAGATGAGCCCTGGTCTTGTGCTCAGTATAAAAACGCTCGTAGCACCTTCAATAAAATTCAGTTGACAGCGCTCTTTCCTGTCCTTTTTGCGATACGATTTTTATTACAGAAAAAATTTCATTTTCTTACAATTTAGGTATAATGATGAGTTTTCATTGTATCACAACATGGAGCAAATTGCATCTCAATACGGACCAAAATCACAATTTTGTGAAATTCGTGATATTTTCTCGTATATTTCAGCAGCTTGAGAAGTCTAAAGATATTTTTTCCTCATAATATACCTTCTGTGGAGTAAGTATTCACTGCTCAGATATTCATACAAAGTGCAATATTGCAATAAAAAATGCAAACATAACACATTTTGGCTTTATTCTTGGAAGCGAATGTGGCAAAAAAATTGCACTATTATTATTCAGCTTCAAATACCTTACAGAAGCACATTTGCTTCACAGGTAGACCGAATTTGCTTTAGAAAAAATAAGCGGTAGTTTTAAAACGAAATTTTCCACAAACAGCACACAGACGGCATTATGCCAGGAAGTTATAAGCCAGCCACATGAACAAAACTTTTTTTCTCGCTGAATTATTCTAGCAGTTCACTGTTTTCAACGCAGTAAGTCAGCACTTTTTTTTTCAAATACAATTCAGATGGTCGCCAAAGTGGCTGGGACGTTTGGCATGGAATGGTCCAGCTATATTTAAGCAAAATAACTTACACAAATAACAATGTTTGTTCATCTACCATGACCACACTAAAAAAAGTTGTTCAGGCATTGTGACACTAAAATTTTCAGCGTCGTACTGCCTGAACAACTTCTTTGATAAACTCCAAACTCACGCCGAGAAAAAGCCGCTCAATCACAGTGGATGTTAAAGGCCTTGCGGCCGTAGACAATGTTGAAAATAAAAAAAATCAACTCATCAGTGCTGTCACTCCTTCTTCGTCATTACTGACACGGAAGATTTTTCGGTTATCCATGTGGAGGTTCAGGAAGTAGGCTTGCTCTAGGCTGGGGCCGGGGGGTAGACTACGCAGGACGTCAGCGGCACCCTCCCATCCTGTAATAAGAGCAAATATGACTTCTCATAAAAGGATGTTCGTGCTGTTCTGGCAGCACCATATATAAAGAATGTATAGTGTGTATCCTTCGAAATGGCGTGTAATTGACATTACACTGAACTCGAAGCATACAACCCATACATTCCAATAATTTCGTATGATAAAGATAAGAGTTTTCCAGCATACAGCAAATTCCCGAAATGAGATGAAGTTTAAGACTACAGCTCAAAAATGGCACTTACGAAAGCCTGAACTCACCTAAGAGTCAAATTCCTTCTAGAGTAGTGAGCCAGTGTGAAAAACAATTCCTAAAGTACAACGTTCAGAACATGTAACATTAATCAAAATGCACAAGAAACTTACCTCTTCATGTACAAACAGTGAAGACATCTCTGCTTTCTCTTTTACATGAGAACAAATGATCTTGGGCGTGGCACTAGCGAAGAGGTCTGCAAAAAAAAAAGTAAAAGATTTACTGACTTTAATCACGCCTCTAACAATCTGAGGAATTGTTACAAGTCACCAATCAGTGCAATTCCGACTGCCTCTATAAGGGCATCAAAAATGAACAATTTTCTCGTTTTTTCTACTCCCACAAGACGCTCCGTCAATGGAATCTAATCCAAATTTGACGCTGTGCTTCCTATTTGCCTGCTTTCTAGACGTAGGGCTGCGAACATGTGTTTTGTGCACCTAATCTAGCACAGAAATTCGTCATCTATAATTCAATCATCTTAATTCATTGTAATTTGATAAAAGATGTGATAGCTCGTCCAGTTTTTAAAGAGTTGCGGGCCTGCAATAGGCACTGCCTTGCACGTATGAAAGTACTTCTTTAAAAAAAAAAAATTCAAAGCTTGCTTTCAGAAAAAGCGTCTGGCATATTTCGACAACCAAGCCCATCCTCTGATGGCAGTCAGGGGCACGCTATTAGCGATTATTCACTACGGGATTTACAAACGTAACCCGTGCCTAAATACTCAGTTAAACACAATCACGCAAGTAAGAGCGCTCGAACGACACCAACGCGCGCGGACGCCGACTACGTTGCAGCAGCCATAGCTTATGCTAGAGCTACCGCACATAGCTCCTACAGTCACGTATACTCTCTCGATTCTGTTATAACGCCGAACATTATCGCAGATGAAAGCGAAGCACAAAAACAGCAAACAGAAACGAGGGAAAACAACGCACGGCGATGGCCACAACAACGCGCCTTTGGAAGTCTGCTAGATCTTTCTCCTGTTGCTGATGGCACTTGTCCTAAATAGCTTAAAAGACCGAGGCGCACGTGCTGGGAGCATCGCGGCATATCAGCACCTCCAACTATACCGTCTTTAAGCAAAAAAAAAAAAGCCATTTCGTACAGTGCGCCTCTGTACATAATTTTTGCTTTTTCTTTCTTTTTTACGCTTACACCTACAGAAGCATGTTGCACATTTGAGTATTAATAGAAATGTTATTACGATGTAGCCCAAAGCACATCTTAAAACAATATCAATCACTTTGTGCAGTGTAGAGAGAATGTGCGATCAGCAACTAATCCCGCCCTTGTTAAGTGATCACATCACTCACTGTATGAGTGATGCAGGCACTTACACAACATCGCGCATAGCAGTGGGAACTCGTTAAGTCACACGTTTAATCGGGCATCTGCAACAGGCCCGCGAACGCATGCTGTTGTAAATGGTTGGCAGCCTACTTCGGCAGAGCTGCTGCAGGCGCCCAGCTAGCGCTGTATGATTACTACCTACGAAAACAGTACACTCACCGTTAACAGGCCCACGTTGTCCGTGTCGGCCACTCCATGAATATTCCTTAATCCGAGCGTCACTTCGAACAGGCCCACGTTGTCCGTGTCCGCCACTCCATGAATATTCCTTAATCCGAGCGTCACTTCGAACACGGTGTCATGCGTGACCACCTTTGAATATGCGCCTGTTCGCTAGAACACACACAGCGACCAAGACCCCCGACCAACGCAACGCATTTGAAAGACTGATGAGACAGAAAGGGCAACACAGGGAGAGAAGGAGGAGGCACTGGCGGCGGCGTGGCGGCGCCGCAGCTGTCGACGCAGGTGTTCGGTGACGCAACTCTTCGCTTATCTACGAAGCCGTTGACGCTGGCCGGGTTGAGCGGGGGGGGGGGGGGGGGGGGAGGAGCGGCAAACCCGCCAAGACGGCGCCGAAAGGCAAACGCTATGGCGCATACGGCGGACGGCCGTTCAACGCGGAATGACTCCTTGTAAACGGCCACTCTCCTTCCAGCCAGTCGAACAGCGACGCAGGTTATTTACCAGCCTCGGGTTCTTTGAGTATTTTGACGGAATGCGATTGCAGTGGGCGAAAAATAGTGAAGCAAAACTTGCGGAAAACAAAGTGCACCATGGAATGACCAGAAACAATAATTATTTCGTCCTCGGTGGCATTAGCGGGAGAGCATCGCTACACCTTTTTCCAGAGGAATTCCTTTTTGCATTGTCTGTGTCTGGCACTTCCGCGTATGGTGCCGCAAACTCTGAATGCGTAGTCGAAGCTGGAACAAATTAATCCACAGTCGCGGATGTTTAGAAGGCTTGCACGCACCACGAAACGGGCCGAGGTTGTTATAACAAACTTTTTGCTGACCACATGATCAGCACATAATTCCATATGGTTGCCCAATGAGCTAGCTAAGCACCTGTAGCAAAGGCAGGGCGCGTTCTTGTTAAACGTTGTTAATATAAACGATGGTTGTGCATAAGTGCAGTGACAGCTTTCCGTGGGAATTGTTCATAACCCACGTTTTCGAGCGTAGAAGCACCTCAGCGTAGCTAATCAGCTACCACAGCAAGTTCGTAAGCAACGATCAGGTACGAAATTGTGCAGCTGTTTTCCATGTACTGAATAGTCCGTGTACAGTGCGTTGACCACCGCCATTCCTTAAGCCACCTCCCATATAGACTCCCAGTCTGAACAGGTGTGGGACCTTAAACAATAAGAAGCAGTGCCTCCCCCCCCCCCCGCACACACACACACACGAAATTCGAGGGTGCACGGGCTGATACACACGCATACTTATTCACAGGCGCGCACACATACCGTATACACACATACGGCCACACACACACGCGACCGTAAACGCACGCATGCATGGGCGTACACATGTGCACAGGCACGCTTAACACAAGCACGGACTCGCACATACGCGCGCACGCACACATGCACGGGTGTACACACAATCGCGCTTACACGAACACACACCCACCCATACTCGGGCGAACATTATTTGTGTGTATATAATCCATAGCAAACATGCAGCTTATAACCAACGCTAAGGAAAGCTTTCGTAACATGGATTGCAGTTAATTGCCATTATAGATGAAACGCGATTTGCTTCTGCTGACATTCTGCTGTATTCGGAGAGCACCTTCACACATTCTAAGTCAATTAGGCCGTCATTTAACGCAACGTCCACATATTCGTGCAGTAGCTGCGCTGCTCGGCCGCCAATCCGAAGATCGCGGGTTCGATGCCGGCCGTGGCAGTCGAATTAAGGCGGAGGCGAAAAGGTAGAAGCCTTTGCACTGTGAAAATCTCTGCAGCCTTCCACTACGACGACCCTCATAATCATATCGAGGTTTTTGAGACGTAAAATCCCAAATATTATAATTATGTGTTCTTCTTATGCTGCATATTCCATCTGATGAATCGGCAACTACACCCTTCTCAGGCACAAAAGCACCCTTAGAGCCTATTTTAGGGTGCTATTGAGGCAAGCACCCTAACAAAGGGGTGCTTTTTTTTCAATCGACCATTTATGGGTGTTAAAGGGTGTTGCAAAGGGTGCTTTTTTGTAAAAGCACCCTTTTTACACCCTTTTGGGTGCAAAAATTTTTACTGTGTAAGTGCCTGCGTCATCCGTAGCGCAATTTTATTCGTAATGTGTTCAGAAATAAATGTACTACGTTTAATGGTGTATCTAGGAGTGTGGTACATAAAGTATAGTTAAAACCCTTCGCCCTCCCCTCCACCTTAAAAAAAGAGAAAAATTCTGGCTTCGCCACTGACTATATACGTGCACTCAGCAACACTTGGCAGATGCATGCATACCAAATTAAGCTTCATGTAGCTCGCTGGATTCCGTGCCAACCGGTTGTGCCCTCGCGATCTCCGACGTCGGTGTAGCTCCAGCCGACTGGGCTGGCCCTACGTCATCTTCTGACGCTTCATGATCTCCGATGACAGCGTAGCTCTGACCTACTGGACTTGCCCTACGCCATCTCCTGACGCCGACAAGAGCTCTCGCAAGTGGTGCCCCGTCCTCGGACTCCTGTGACCGTGTTTCCATCTTTCCTATCTCCCCTATCCCTCAATATGTCCTCGCTCGCTGTCCCAGCGCATTTCTCTCTATATATATACCTTTAATTCTATCCTTTTAATTCCTCCTCACCCCCATCACCTGTGAGCTACTGTTGAGGTGTCGCACCCTGATGCAGACAGTTACGGGGCTCAATTTTCTCTTCTTTTCCCTCTTATAACCACTTCCCCACTCAGTGCATGACTTGGTCAGCGTAGGTTATGCCGAACGCCACTGCTTAGTCGGTGCACACGCAACAGGTATACATCATGGTTATGAAACGGTGCTACAAGGGTGGCTAGAATGTGTAGCCGCCCCAGCGCAAGGAAAAGACACGAAACATCGATGGCAAAGAAGACGCGAAGACGAGTGCTCGTTTTCATGTCGTCTTCATCGTCAGTTTTCTTACTATCGTTTCTCCGTACGTGTCGAAAGCGCTGTTGACATCATTTCTCGCGTGAACGACTGTATCCGATGTTCTGCTTTCAAATGTCAGGAGACAGCATCGATGCTTTCGCCGCCAAGTGATTGCCTGTGGGCGTGCATCGTACTGCGTTTCTGTAGCAAGGGCGAACACGCCTGCCGCAGACGGTGAAACGCTTATCAGCTACCGCTAGCGTTGCCGGACAGCCCGCTGATCAGCTGCGCCTGCAAGGACTGAAGGTAGTAATCAAACGGCATTAAAGGAACAATAAGAAACAACCGTAGATAATTTTGAACTGGTAAACTATATCTTAAATGAAAGGTGTCATTTAATTTGACGGAAAAATAGGCAGTTCATTCTTGAATTTCGCGCTGAAGAAACTCGGTGCCGATGCGTCAGTGCTACGTCTTGCATTTCAAGATGCTTCGTCGTGTCTGAAACATGCTGGTTCAAAAAAAAAAAAAAATATGTTTTGAAGCTTTATGGGTTGAAGGATTTACTTCTTTTAGAATGGCCCCGCCGCGGTGGTCTAGTGGCTAAGGTACTCGGCTGCTGACCCGCAGGGCGCGGGTTCGAATCCCGGCTGCGGCGGCTGCATTTCCGATGGAGGCGGAAATGTTGTAGGCCCGTGTGCTCAGATTTGGGCGCACGTTAAAGAACCCCAGGTGGTCTAAATTTCCGGAGCCCTCCACTACGGCGTCTCTCATAATCATATAGTGGTTTTGGGACGTTAAACCCCACATATCAATCATATCAATCAATTCTTTCAGAATGCGCAGTAGTTCCAACGCACACCAGCAGACGCTGCCAGTGACGTCATGGCGAGCAAGTGCGATAAGCCGATAACCGATCCTTCTCAAAACACTGCGAACTTTGCCGCCTCTCTTGTTTATCGCTCTTCTTTTCTTGCGTCCGACGTGGTGAAATCGGAGGGTAATGTTCCTGTTCAGTGTCACATGAAGCGTTGGGTTATGCAGCACTGTCGAGAGAGAACCGAGTACCGAATGCTTGCCATTCACGTTTCTTTGTGTACCTGAACAAGAGTTACAGCAAACTATTTAGGGCTACCGTGAAACTCAATTATCAATATATCTTATGTAGTTTTACCTAGCACCCCCCCTACCCCCTGTTTTTTTACAGGGCATTGGAAGGGAACTGACCGGTCACACCGGCATCGTAATAATAAAATCTGGCGTCGAAGTGTACTTATGTCTGGTTCATTTCAGTATAGCACATGTACATACCTTGACTAAAACAAAAAGCAGCCATATGGGCTGCGAGGGCATGCGTTCGGGAAAATGGGGGCGAGCGCGCACATGTCCGCCCCACCTCCCCGTAACGGGCAACTTAATTTGTATGTCAATGTACCTCTTAATGAAATATGCTAGTTTCTAATGACGAACTGTACCATCGAAAATTGATATACCATAGGAACCCTGCTTGTCAAAAGAAACTTGGTTTTCAGTTCATTGTTCTGCTAAAGTTGTGATGAAGTTTTGTACTGATATGAATACAAGGTATGAAAATGCATGATGCTTTGTGTATGGTAAGACTAATGATGTGCATTTTGATGGTTTATACATGTTGTGTTTAAGGTGGTTTATCGTAAAGTGTATGTACCAATTCAGTATGAGCAGAACACTTGTACCTCAGCTGTTGTCTTTGCCTGTACGGAGGTGGACTCCCCTCAAGCCATTCTTGAATGGTTTTTTCCTTTGTCTCCGATTACGAGTATTCTGATAAACCTGTAAAATTCAATCAATCAGCCAATCAATCACGCAGCAATGAATAATAAATTTTGTGGCAACCTTCCCTTTGGTGATCTTCGAGTATCTCGTGTTCTTGTTTTCAAAGGCCATCTTTTTCTTTTTCAGCTGCATTTCAGCATGTCAGGGAGAACATTGAGGACCTCAATGGGCGTGTCGGTGCTCGAGACACTGACCTTATCTTTCTCAAGGGTCTCATGGAATCACCTGTTATGACCTGTTTGGTGCAGGTGCAGTCATTCTCTATGTTTAATATTTAAATAATATTATAAGTGTGTGTGTGTGTGTGTCGGGGGGGGGGGGGGGGTATATACATATATACACCCACTCAGACAGGCTCATAATGGTATAACCGTGACTCAGTTACTAAGATGATGATTCTTGAAGAACACACATTTGGCACATTTTTTTTCAGTTGGTTCATCTTCGTTAGCATGAGAAAGGTATTTTACATTTTGACATGATTCGTTAAAACACAGCTCCTGTTAAGTTTTGTCTTAGTACTTGAGCCTTATAGACATGAGCTACATTGACCCTAATCACAAGTGCTGTGGTGGGGTACATAAATACATTTATTGTGGTGTTAAAAAAAGATAAATAATTGAAAGGTACTCTGGCCCATATAATGGATGTACCAATAAATAAATGAATACATGAATAAGGCAAAAGCCAAAATAATTTTCATGATAAAGAAAAGGGGAAGAAGAAAATATAAAATGAGAAAAGGGAGAAAAAAGAAGGTAAATGAAAAGACAATGTTTTTTTAAAAGAAAAGGAAGACAGAAGAGTCTTTTCGTTAGGTTGCGAATGTCGGGTGTCTTGAGCCTTCGATCTTGAAATTTTCTTCAGTGGCTGCCGATCGGCTCGATTTCCTGGAGCTCTTCGGGGAAGTTGCAGAATCCAGTTACGTGTGGTGGTTGCTTGGGAAGGTCCCGGTGATGCCATACATTTTTTGTTGATTTTTTTCACAGCCAAAACAGGTGCCTTGTCTCTGCTGGCAGTGATAGGGGAGGACCCCACCTCGTTTGGTTGATCACACTTACACCTCGACAAGACATGAGTTTGTGGGATAGATTCATTGATGTGTTCAGTAATGGCTTCCAGTGTTTGTAAATAGTGCATGTCTTTTATTAATTAGGGTTTATGGTCTAGAACATTTCGGGTGGTTTTGCTGAGTTGGCATGCACATAGTCATCGCATATGCCGCTCACGTAATAGGGGTGTACACTGCTAGATACTCCCCAGCTATTGATAGGCAAGGTTGATAGGTGTAAGTCATTGATGACTAAGTTATGTAGAGGATTAATGGGTAGGAAATAAATGTTTATTCCTAACTTACAGTTTCGACCGTTTCTTGGTGTTCAAGCCCAGAATATATTATATACAATTTATAGTTGCAAGAAATGATTGCAGACAAGCCGAAATTTATAAAGAAAGGCTAAAAATGAATATGCTGAAGAGAAAAATATTCATTAACAGCCTCGCAAAAGTACAATAATTTACGCTTGGGGACCATTCTTTGAAGTCTTTACAAGACCAGTAAGGTCATTTACTAATATGGAGGCCTACTCACCTACTCATAAAGGGAGGATGCACTGAAGGATAAGAATAGGCTTGTAGCACATATGGTAGGCATCACCAAATCACAACAGGCAATCTGCCGCTGTTCTAGAAACATAAAGTATGGAATCATTGCGTACTTCTAGTTCTAACATATGAGGTTGAAACTTCACTTAATAAAGGAGCTTAAGAAAAGTTAAGAACTATGCTATGATCCAAACAGTAGAATGGAAGGTAAGTACAACATCAACAGACAGCAAATGGATAACATAATATTCAAGTTGATATTAAGAAAAAAAAAAAATGACGCGGATCTGCTACATAATGCATAAGACAGACAGACGGTGGTCAGTTAAAGGAAAGGAATGGATACCAAGAGATGGCAAAAGGAGCTGAGGACAGCAGCAAGTTAGGTGCAGGGACGAAATTAAGTTTTGCTGGGATAAATAGAATGAGCTCTAAAATAATGTGGTGAAGTGGAGGATAAGCCTTTGTTCTACAGTTGAGATAAAATAAATCAACAGGGCTTGTTGCTAAGCTAGTTGGTTCAAACCTAATGAAAAAACAGACACGACGCAAAGAGTATAGGGACGAAGTGAAGAAATGAACTGATCGACAGGGGTGCCCGTGTGTTTCACTTAATTTCTTCACTTCATCCTCGTACTCTTTGTGCTGTGTCTGTTTTTTCCATGAGTCATAAAATAGTCTATGAATAATAATAATAATAATAATAATAATAATAATAATAATAATAATAATAATAATAATAATAATAGATTAAACTATATTTCTCAGCATGCATATATTTTGCAAGATGTTCCTGACAACAGTAAACAGTAGAACAGTAGAACCAGCCAACTGATTGCAAAGATTTGACTGGTTTTACTGATTGCCGTAATTTGACTGAAATAAGTTTAGCCGTCCTGAATGCCAAAATACCAAAAAATAGTGGGACGTATATTATGCTCCATCTTGCCGTTGCAATAGGTATCACTACTGTTCTAGTATTTCTTAGTTTTGACACAAAAAATGTCTAGCTGTAACAGGTATAAAATTTATTTTATGAAGCTCCTATTGAAATAACTTATATTTTGTTTTGAAGAAAGCACCTTGTGGGCCAATTAAGAATGTTTTTCTGTGTTAGTCAACTATTTTGTTTGACTACTATTATCAATCTTCACCGTAGAAGCAGGTATATTAGTAGTGTTCAGCAACAATGGTAAAGTGTAGTGTAATAGTTCACTTACAGCGCTGATTGTCTGGCAGGATTTTGATTCAAAGTGCTGACATAGATGCATCTTAAATAATGTTCTGATCTGAAAAGTTACTAAGGCTCAGATAAAAACATTTGCATCTCAGCTGGTATTGCTGTGTGACACGAATGACTTCACTCACTGTTCTATTTTTGGCTAATAGGTTCAAGATCACCTCGAGGAGAAAACTACAACATTCAAGCCTGTTTCTACAAACAATGTAGAACTTCTGCGGGAAGTCTGCCAGGCTTGCCGACGGGTGACTAGTCGTGAAACCCAAGAACTTGCCAGCATCCTTAGTGGTCCTCACTTCTCAGTATGACAATTTGTATTTCTATAACAGAAGTACTCTTTGGTGTTTTGAAAGGTTCATTTGTAGTGTTACTGTGATTAGCTATTCTGAATTATGACTGTGACATCGTAAAAAAAAAAGAACTGCATATTGACAAATTGCTTTTGCTTTTATACTGGAGTGTCACTGGCAGCCACACACATGCACGTGTTATGAAGTAACAACCTTTATTCTAGGAGGTGAAAACTGCGCCATCCTGCTCATTATCTTCATCCTCATCGATTGTGTCAGATAATGTGGGTTGCAAGCATATGCAGTCAAAAAATGTGGAGCTCACTCAGACTCGCTCATGAAGTGTGTTTTGCCCTATGGAGTCACATGGACTCGGTCAGACTTGAGAAAATTACCCTCAAGGGAACTCTCTCAGACTCAAACTCGCCAAAATCTTGCACATTCAGGCTGTCTAGGACTGAAACTCATGGCTCGATTCGAGTCTTGGGGAGTCTGAGAGAGTGAACTCGTGAGTCCATTAATCTATAATTCACTTTTTTTGTCATGTTGTCAATGCTCTTCAACATCAATATCTCTACTTGGCACCGTTCGATCTCATACCTTAAAATATGAGTTGAACAATACATTTCAATCGAGGAAGCACATTTTTATTGAAAGAGTCACAGTATATTTTTATTAAGAACCTTCCGTGAAATAGTTTGCCCCATTTGTAACTCATGCCTCTGATGAATACTTATCGAGAGATGAGTACATGTTGAGCTTGTGTACGAACGTTAGCGCATTGCAGCAGACGTGAGTATTAATATGAGCTGTCATATTAATGCCAAAGTGGAGTAGATAAGATCATAGGCCGGCAAAAAATGTGCTGCTCGCTCAGACTCACCTGCAACATATATTTTATGCTTTGAGCTCACTCTGACTCAGTCTTGTCAAAACATTTCTCAACCTGACCTATTAGAGCTTAGACTCAATAACATTTTTCACAACTAGATTTTTTTTGGTTGTACTGGGGAATGATGAGCTGTGCGTTACAATGCCTTATGCATGCTCTGTACCACGCCCTTTTACCCCTTATACTGGACCCACTCATACCAAAATTCTACACAAATATTACTTAGACTCGCTCAGACTTGCGGCTTGATCTGAGTCAGAGTGAATCTGAGTGAGTTCGCTGACCTTATGGTTCAAAGAGCTTGCAAACCAGAATTGTTTCAAGCTGAATACAATATTTGCGTAATAGTAATGATGAACTTAACTGGGCTTGGGATAGTAGCACAGCTACTGTACAAACGTGGTCACAGCTGTTTCAGTTGTCTGCACAGTGCCCATTAGCACTGCTAATGCTTACTCTGGTCTCTTAACTATTTTACGTGAATAAAAGCTATTATTTTTCAATGTGAATTTCAACTCGTTTGTTCTCTGCATAGGATAAATCGGAAGTATTTTTTAATGTTCTGATGAGATCTGTGTAATGAAAGTCAAGTCTGGTTCATTGTAGTCTGTGGCACTGTTGCATAAATGTGAGTTCTAATCGGAAACATTTTGCTGTGAGCCTTTTTTTATTTTCAAGTTGCCTGCCATTCTCTCAGTATTTTCTCTTTTAATCACAGGCTTTGCTCAATGCCCATGATGCTGTAGCTACAAAAAGCTACGAACCTGCCAAGCCACTGCCTCTGGAGAAAGAAGTGCCAGCAATGACACCTGAAACACTGAATGACACTATCAGAATGGTGGGGATCAGAAAGAATGATGACGAGCCTCTGGTGAGCTCTTGCTACACCTATGGTTTGTTTTCCATGACATTCAGAAAGTGTTCTTGACTAAGATATTTTGTAAAATGCTTTTAGGGCATAACGGTACGAGTGGAGAATGATAACTTGATCATTGCCCGCATCCTTGCTGGTGGTATCATCGACAGACAAGGTGAGAGCCAGGAAAATGACTTACGTTACAATACTGCGTAAAAGATAAATAATGCTTTACAAGCAGGTGTCTACTCACACTCTGAGTGCTGCTGTTATAATGACTTCATTTGCATTTGGTGTAGATTCACTATAGGAAATGTATTTACACATCTAACAAACACTCTTACACAGTGGCGTACCAACTATTTCGAGAGTGGGGGGGGGGGGGGCAAACAAGCGACCTGACTAGTCAGAATATATATATTTATATATATATCAGCTTTTTGATGGCTGCATTTTCGTTCTAGGCGAAAATGCTTTAGGCCCGTGTGCTTATATTTGGGTGCACGTTGAAGAACCCCAGGTGGTCCGAATTTCCGTAGCCTTCAACTACGGCGTCTCTCATGATCATATGGTGGTTTTGGGACGTTAAACCCACATATCAATCATTCAACTCACGACCATTCAGTCAGCATGCACGTATACTAACCACTTCACCACACCACGCTGTGTAATTGGGTGGGATTAATTAAACAAGCTTGTGTAGGCGCTGAGTAGTCGTTTGCACACGGCGCGAACATTGCTGCAGTTACCCCGAAGAATGGGTGCTTTATGCAACAAGGAGAAAAGTGCCCCTCTTTGCAGTGCCGTGTGAAATCGTTTGCGCACATTTCGTCTTTTGGAAGAGCAAATAGCGTTTTTTGTGTGTGTTACTCCGGAAAACCTTTTGGAGTGTATGTGCGCGAGTACATCTCTGTGAGGTCATCCTGGCTGAGAGAGAGAGAACTAAGCAGCGCTGCACGTGTGTGCTTCTTTTTGTCAAAGTTGTATTTTGAGCTGTAAAAGACAAATCAAGTTCCCTGAAAACTAACTAGCCCGACTCCTATATAGGCCTTCATCATGCAAAAAAACACGGTCTTTCACCTTCTTCCTGGTCCTGTGGTTCAAACTTCGGGGTAAGCTGAGAAGCTGAGCCCACTGTACTCGTGTCCACTGCTTTATTCTTCACCACGTTGCAAACTGCTGCCATTGCTCTTACTTACCGTAAGCAAGGCTGATCAGATTTATCAGAGACTAAAGCACAAACCTTTTTGTGGTGCTTCTAGTACGGCAGAACTAAAGCATTTGAAGAGATTCATCACAATCATCGACTCGCAGCGGCTTCGATAAAGCAGCAATGACGCTATTCATTTTTGGTGAAAGAAAACAATTTTCCTGAATCAGTAAATGCCCTGACCAGTCCATAAAATGATTGCTTGTTCCCATCCATAACAAAGCAAGTACAAGACGCTTTCGCATCTTGTACTGTAGCCCGCTTTGCAATGCTACAGTACAAGAAAGAGTCGCATAGGTGGCCCGCATCGCAAAGAAAATTCAAGGACAATCATCACAGCAGAAATTTAGGAAAAATTTTAACAATCCCTGGTAACATTTTTATTTCCTCGTAACAATATAATTGAGTGATACGGTTGATTGAGCGATTACTGTTGGTCTTTCCAGCGTGCAGCTGACAGTGACCACTGTCAAAAGTGGGGAGGCCCAGTCCCCCCAACTTTTCTCAGTAACGGCCCCCCCGGCTGATACGCCTATGCTCTTACATGTTAGTACTACCCCACGCTTTTTGTGTGATTCTTTTGGGGCTTCAAGCTGATAATAATTGAAATCAAATCAAATGTGTTACCTTTTTGGTCTCTTCTCAGTTCACATGTTAAATGGGCTGTTCTAATAGTACAACAGCCCACTTTCTTAAGTTGTGTTGAGAATACTGCTCATAATGCAAATGCTATTGGATGAAAATTCATAATGAAGTGGAATATGGTATACGTATGTGATGATAATATGCCAGATTGAATTTTGGGAGCCTGTGTGTGCTACAAACCAAGCTTTTACCTGCTACATGGCTGTTTCTTTATTTCTAACAACGAGCTTACATACTTATTTAGACAACGTACTTATAGTAACAGTGTTTTGTACTGTTTCTTATTAATCCTCAGTGTTCTGAATCAGCCACATTGGTTAGCATTCTTTCATTTCCCAAAATATTTTGTTGATTTTCAGGAAACAGCAGTAAAGATCTCGGCCAAATAAAGAAAAGTTGGGTCGGTGATGTCGTTTGGCAGCGAGAAATTCGAGTAGATGAAAACAATGCAAATTAGGTTTTGAGCTGAATTGAGGTATTATGAATTTAAGTTGGCTATTCCATGACAGAGCCATGTTGGTGCTTGAAATCACCTTGGAAAAAGGCTCTATAGAGTCGTGTTGGCTAAGAGGTCACATTAGCCGGTGAAATATTGAATGGCAAAAGCGTAGAGTCACGCCATGTGTCACACGATGTGAATTACTGAATAAATGCTCGGTACCATTGCAAAGGGCTGAGCCACAATGTGCCATAATCATCTTCATTAGTCACAGCATTAATAAAGTCTGGAACTACGCAAATGCACATATTGACTTAGAGACATGTAATTCCTAGTTTTCAACTGTAATTGCAGTAGGCACCATAGGAGAGTTTGCAGTGGTTACATGCACAGACGTTCCTTTCCTCACACCATCGTGTAGGTGTAGACCAAGAAGCGAAGCAAGACGAGCAAATTATAAGGCGATCTTGATAATGCTATCATATTGCACTCTTGAAGCCAAAGCTTGAGTGTGCTCTAAGTTTTCTTTGTGCAATCTTTAAATGTTTGCACTCTTTTGTTTGATATTGTTACTTCCTATATCTAGAAATGTCTGGATTCATATGCTTATGATAGAACAAGTTAGTTTTTCCAGATGGAAAATGTACGCTTATTTCATATTGTGTCTAGATAATTTCATCTGCATAACAATGGTAAAATGTCATGGCACTTTTTTATTGTGAAACATATATTTGTAATAGAACACGTAATTTTTACATCCTTGAGCACTTCACTTGAAAGGACATCTTTACAGATCCATTTATTGATACATATTGACTCAATTTGCTTCTGTGCTCTGTCTAATTTATTATTTTACTTTAGGACTGCTGCATATTGGAGATACAATTCTGGAAGTGAATGGCATACCAGTCCACACACCTGAACAGCTACAGCTGCAACTGAAAAAGGCTCAAGGAAGTGTTGCATTCAAGATACTTCCCTCTTACCATGACAGCCTTCCAACATTTCAGGTATGCTTTTAACTTCTGTTAACCTTACATTGCGGCATGTTTTTAAAAAAAATGAGTAACTATAATCTTTTATTGAAATTCCCATTTATGGAATAGTTTTACTATAGTATAAATAAGTACAAAAACTAAATTCTTGAATTTATCATTAGAATTTCAAGTGATATCCTTCAGGCTGCATTAACCAGCACTTTAGTTTCATGCATCAGCCGCAGTTCTCAGAAATGTATGTAAACATTGTGGAAACCACATGCAGAATTATATTGAGAAAGCCAGTGCACATGATTCCCACAATATTCATTGTATTACTGGTGCCATTTTTGGGCAGAATTTTAAGCATTACAAATTGAGTGTGATTTTGATTACTTTTGATATTTCAGCATCAAGCTTACGCTGATGAGCATATTCTCTATAAATATTACATGCTTTTGTGTTAATAAATGTAAATTGTATGCTGTGCCATTTTACTGTCATTAAAGTATGTGTGGATGTAGAAACACTTTTTGAAATATGTGAACTGTGGTTACATTTTTAGTGCTTCGTGAAAGCACTGTACACGTATGACCCATCAAAGGATACTCTGCTGCCATGTAAGGAAATTGGGCTAGCCTTCAAGCAAGGTGACATTTTACAAGTGCTGAATCAGGAGGACCCGAATTGGTGGCAGGTATGTCTTTCCTTTAATGAGTAGCCCCCAAAGCATTTCTGACTTTAAGAAAAACAATTGTGCTGCCATGAATTAATAGTCAAAATGAAGCACTGAACTACTGTTTTAGCAGGTAGTAGTTTCAGTTTCAAAATATTGAGACAAGAATGGCTCAATCTTGCTCGACGCTGCTTTGCTTTATAGAGATTTTTCATTACTGAAGCAGCTTTTACTTTGCACACAATATTGTGGTTTTTACTTTGCACACAATCTTGGGAGTTCTCCGCACCAACGAAACGTTGACCCTTTGCTGACGCTACCCAGCTGGAGCTTTGCACACATTATGCAGTGCCAGGCAATATGCTGTTGCCTTTCGTAAGCCATAAGTGCTTGCATTATTCATTTCAAATGGATAACTATGGTCAGAGCATTTAAGGGCCTTTGCAAAATGTTTTCTGCATGGTTAGAGAACACTTGAAATCGGTAGTCAAGGCTTCTGAGTACATGTGAGCCAAACAAAGTACAATGAAAGTAATGTGGGTTTGGAAAATATATCACGGGATTTAATTAGAACACATGTATGCCGTAAGCCATTTTTTTTCGCAGGTATGCAACATGCGACTGAAATTTCAAATGACGGTCCAGTCTAATTCCCTAGAACGTCGCCTCATCGTCTGCTTCAATTGCGAATTTATTTAGGAATATTGGCGGGATATAATTATGTTCACGTTGGCGAGAGTGGAAAACAACGAATTTCGTTTTGGTGGGATTTATTTGTAATTTATTATGGATACACCACGCAGCCAAGCCTGAAAGGTCATGATTTAGTTTCTGTGTCAGAGATTGGAGGCATTTACCAGTGTTCACAATTGTTGTGTCGTCTGCATACAATAAGCATTCTGAGCTGGCAAGGCAAGATGGCAAATCATTTATGTAAATAATGAAAAGAAGTAGGCCGAGAATAGAACCTTGAGGTACTCCTATATTTGTTACTTTAGGTATAGAATTATGACCAGACAGACTGACAACTTGGCTTCTATTGAGTAGGTAGTTTTTCATTAATTATAGTGCTGGACCAGTTACGCCTATTGCTTCAAGCTTCATAAAAAGAATGTGGTGGTTGATAGTGTCGAATGCTTTGGTGAAATCTACAAAAACGGAACCTGCGTAGTAGCCTCCATCGATTGCTTTCTTCAACGTTTCAGTTTAAGATAACAAAGCGAGGTTGGTGGAATATGCTTCGCGAAAACCAAATTGGGAAAGAGATAAAATCTGAAACTTATTGAGGTATTTCGTCAGACGAATTTCGAGCAATTTTTCGAATATATTACTGAGAAATGGTATTATGCAAATGAGTCGATAGTTGGATATCCAACTGATATCCAACTATCAGTTTTGAAAGCTAGGTTGATGATGGATGCCAAAATATCAGAAACAACATGAGTAATCATTTTTACGTGGGTTGGGTGAATACCATCAGGGCCCGCACTTGTTGTGTTCAGGTGACGAATGACATCGTGTACTTCATAATATGTGGTAGGAAATAAGAAGAAAGATTGTGACATACGAGAAAGGGGAAGATGATAGTCAGCATTGGGGATGACCTCAGAGTTAAAAAAGTAGTTACTGAAGGCCTCCACAATTTCTAACAGGGTATCACACGTAACGTTTTTATACTGAGTAGTAGTGATGCCAGAATGCCTTTCATTCCTGTTCAGGAATGAGTTGACGATTTCCCATTTTTTTCTCACCATTTGAAGCGGCATCTTCAATTTTTCGTTCATAATAAATCTTTTTTGCATTTTTCAGACGCAATTTAAGGGCATTGCAGAATTTTTTGTAACGCACAAGTAATTTTAAATTGAAAGGCTTCCGTTTTGTTTTTCTATAAAGGTTCTCCTTGGCTCTCAGCTCCTTCAGTAATTTTTCAGTAACCCAAGGGTTTTGAGGACTGGCGTAAGTTTTTTTACATTTGCGAACCTCAGTATGACGCTGAATGTGTGACAATAATATGGATAAAAACTATGCAAATATGCAAATTATGGATCAACCAAGTGTATTGCTGATGACCAATCAGTGTTCATGATATAATCAATGAACGATTCTGTGTCTAGAACACACCTGGTGTAAGATATGCTAGTCGGTGAAGAGATACAGTTGAAGCACAGAAAAATCAGGTAATGGTCAGTGATGTCGACATTAAGAACCCCTGCATCCGGCGCTTGTGATAAATTAGAAAGTGCATGGTCGATCAAGGTACTTGCGCCATTCATGCAGCGTGTGGGAAGAGAGATTAAACATTCATAGCCAAAATTCTGATAAACACTGGAGTAATTCAAAGAACTAGAAGAAGATAGATCAAGTATATCAATGTTGAAATCACCTATAATCACTACATTTGTATGTCTAAGAGGTAGTGTGTATAATACTTTATGAAGGGCTTCACAGAAATTTATGACCGATGAGGATGGAGATCGATAAATGCATCCAAAGATGAAGCTCTTGCTGTCTAGATTAAGAAAATCGTGGTTAAGTTGTACCCAAACACTTTTGCAGCCAGTTACATTTAACTCAATGTCATGTCGTCGTATGTAGTGAATGTTCGATTTAATATAAACAGCAACACCTCCATGATTGCTGCTAGGCCTATGCGAGTATTCAGACTTGTATGAGGGGAGACCAAACAAATTTTTGTCATCATCGCTAAGCCAGGTATCAGAGATACCGATAAGTGAAAACGGATTGTGAAGTGCAGAGAGAAGAAGCTGTATGTCATCGAAGTGTTTACGGATGCTTCTTGCGTTAATATGAATCGCAGAGCGGGAGACAGGTGAAATAAAGCAATTGAGATGATCTGTTGAGAAGTAAGTAGCCATAATGGATGGACCTAAGTGCAACAGAAGAAGAAATTGAAATTCAATATGGTTGATTTGAGCTAGCAAAACAAAAGAACGTTTATTCACAAAATTCAAAAAATGTCCACTGGTTCCTATTCTTTCCCAGCAGCGTCACGACGTGATTCTCACCCATGCATAGGAATGTCATAGTGAAAAGCATGCTGAAACAATGCCTAAAACCGCCTTCCTGAACAAACCAAACAGTTGCATTAACAGGTTAACGCCACCAGCTGTCCGTCGTCATAAGCATCCGACAACGCTGAGTGGGGGCAGGGTATCGTGGAGCGGTGACTTTTGCAATACTTTATGCCATTCTTATCATCCATTACTCGTGGCTAGCTGATTTTGTCGATAATGCAGACGAACAGCCGCTCTGATTGGTTACCACACTGGCTAAGCGCGAACATAATGATAAGCATCGGAATCGTAAAAGGCATCGTTCCACCGTTGCACCCAGCAGCTATGTGAAGGAAATCGTGAATGGAGCAACTGAGCTTCAGCTTCGGATTGTCTGCTGCTCAAGAGCAAGCCAGTGACAAAAGCAGGGCAGTCTCATGGCCATCGCTATTGAGCGATGGCGGTGCCCATGCTTGCTAAACAGGGGCCGTTTCTGGTGGTACCAACGCGCCGCGTTTTAGACTTCATTGACACATTTTCGGGCTCTGAATCAAAATGTTAAAGATTGGGTTTACTGCATAAAAGTAAGTATCTGAGTTTGGAATTGCATCGTAAAATTTCATTGAAGCGGCAAGACGGAAGAAAAAGTGTTCATTGTGGTGACAATATTTATGCATTGACTCCTATAGACTGCTGATGGGGAATCGGGAATTTTTCGTTGAAGCGGCGTTCGTTGTAGCGGTGTTCGACTGTATACCGGTTCTTAAAAAGAAGGATCAGCCATGTTTTTTTATTTTTGGTTTGATTTCAAGGCGTTTCGCTACATTAGCATTGAGTGACTTTCATTCTTTATTTGTGCAGGCCAGGAGGGTCTCTGCCTCAGGTCCAGCAGGCCTTATTCCATCTCAAGAACTTGAGGAACGGAGACGAGCATTTGTGCGGCCAGAGTATGACTATGCAACAAAGACAAGTATGTGCTAGTTACTGCTTTGTATCATACGTTAACTGTGTTACTCAGTTAGAAGGTAAAACCCACACCTTGTGAATATAATGTGAAGTATAATGAAAAGTTGGGCAAGTTGGTGTTCGTGCTTTGTGTAGGGGGCGTGACTTACACGGCACTCAAGAAAACATGAACACAGGACACGTTTTGTGATAAAAGCAATTAAACTATATAAAAAAAGTGTAGAGGAATTTTTACTGTACTTTCGTAGTTCTCAGTGAACATCGGCAGATAATAAGGCCTAGGAAAGTATAGGAGATGTCACATACACTGTTTTAAGTGCATTCGCACCGTAACTTGCCGCAGGTAGTGACTGAACTTGCAACCTTCAGATTACACTCCCTTGAGCTATGACACCAGTCGTCTCCTCGACTGCTTATTACAGGGGTCGTCAACCTGTGGCCCTTGGCACGATGTCGAACTCTTTGCCTTATCACTTCTTGTATAATGGCCGACATGTCAGTTCTTTCCTAAAAGTGGTATTTGCGCTTGTTACCTATTTGATTGAAACTTTGTGCCATGCTTGCTAATATTAAACATGAATTATAATCCAGTTTCTTAAATTGTCAATTCGCTTAATTTTTTCTCTTCCTGCAAAGCCCTTCACACCCCCTCTCCGCCGTCACCCCCCTTTTATCTGCCAATCATCCCTCGGCCACGTCGGTTTCATGCAACTTGGCCCTCTGCCTCAAAAGGATTGCGGACTTATTGGATATTTTATGTGCATATCGGAGTGCTAGTCAGTGCCATCCGTAGCATGACAGAACTGTTCCGCTCTTGCCGTGTGACCAATCTGCACATCGCATGTGTTTTGAACTGATTACAATAAATGGTAATGCTATTAGTTATGTACTGTGCTCTAGCTCAATTCAAGCCACATATTTGCAAGTACTGTGTTGACAGCTACCTCTTTGCAAATATGAAAAATGAAGAAATTCCTGTACTTTTCCTATTGTAAAATTTTTGTAACTTGTATCATTTCATCTGTGTACACAGAGGACAGCAATGTGGAAAGGACTGCAGGTTTGATGTTATGCTGTTATTTTGTTCTTCAGAAATGTGTGGCACAAAGATTACAAAGAAGAAGAGAAAAACTATGTATGAAAGCAAGGCATCGGCAGGTAAGTTTGCTCATCTAACATTTTTTTTTACCTTACGTGCAGTGTAAAATGTCGACCTGCCACTCAAGAGGACCCCTAGTAAGCGCTAAATTAGTTTGGATGGATAAATTATTTTTTCAGAACTCTGTTGTCATAAATTTGGCCATCATCTGTTGATTATTAGAAGAGCAAGTTAAAGTCGAAGTTTCGTGTAGAATTTTGTGCCGAAACTACAGCATGTGAATGTCAGTGATATTGCATATTTTGGCGGCAATGGTTCTACAAAATTTTCGGAAACTGCTGATGGTAATTAGTACATTCATCTCTGAGAACACAACGTATCATGGGCACTCTTGAAACGCTAGCCTGTCCATAGCCTTCAAAATGCCCGAACACTGTTAACTCACTGTAGTTGTAGTGCTGCTACACTGCAGTTTTGAATGGCCATTGAGTGGATCAGGCATTTCTCATAAAAATTGTGGCACTGCAGGTTTTCATTTTTGTTTGTGGGTTGCCGAAGGTTATGGAATGTAAATGCACTTACAAGTGCAAATATATCTGTTCTTTTTTTAAAACATTTAAATAACTTGCTTACTTGCTGTTGTACATTTATGTTTTGGTTTTAAGCTCTTGAGAATACTGTGGAGTGATATTGTGGATGCCACATATGGCTCTCTAAACACAGGCTTGCCACTGTTGTTGAGAGTGTGTGCAGTTTGCATATTTCAAGTGGCAGGAATAGTTCAATAAAGGGCCAGTAAATTACCCTGTGTTCCAAAATGTGGGATGAAACTATAACTGTGTACTTGTACAATGTGAGCTTGTTGTCACAAAAATTTAGCGAATTAGTGCTGTACAGTAATAAGAAAGTTGCAAGGTATAGAAAAACCTTCTTTCAGCTGCTTTCAGTTTTTCGTTTGGCCTTTCTGCCATTCTCAGCAGCAGAGAGGGGTGGGTCTATTAGCCCACTGTTGTGACCATGCCTGCTTCAGAAAGGCAACACAGTGTCAGGGATCATGTCATTGGCAGGCAGCCAATGACTGAGCTAGGCTTTGTCC
Organism: Rhipicephalus microplus; assembly: GCF_043290135.1. Lineage (NCBI taxonomy): Eukaryota > Metazoa > Arthropoda > Arachnida > Ixodida > Ixodidae > Rhipicephalus > Rhipicephalus microplus. Next base: position 62,740,720 of record NC_134710.1, on the reverse strand, counting down.
ACATGCCACACTTATCAGAGCTTCGCTAGGCTCCCTGTAGCGGGGTGGCGACGAAGTGTGGTAAATTCATGGCCAAACTCAAATCACCACAGTGGTAAGACACTGTTACGTGGTCCGATGTTATTGCCTATGGGTAAAATTACAATATTTTGCATATGAGGAGGATTGCACAGACGTTGAAGAGGGGTGTGGGCATTGTTTTGCAAAATGGAGTGTCTGCACGACGCGTCACATTGTGGTATTCATGAAACATGATTGCCGTGGCAGTCTGCATGTATTTGTGAGCTTGTTTTGTAGATGTAAACAAAAAAAGAGAAAAGCCTGTTCACTGACACTGATTAATAACATTTATACAATCAGTCTAAACCCCGCTACAACGAAACTGATGGGGCGGGAAAAAATTTTGTTGAAGCAAAAATTTCTTTGTAGTGAAGTTGAAAAAAATATAGCTGATCTGAGCTAGCAAAACAAAGGAACGTTTATTCTCAAAACTCAAAAAATGTCCACTGCTTTTTATTCTTTCCCAGCAGCATCACGACATGATTCTCACCCATGCATAGCGAGGCCATAGTGAAAAGCACGCTGAAACAATGCCTAAAACCGCTTTCGTGAACAAACCAAACAGTTGCATTAACACGTTAACACCAGCAGTTGTCCGCTGTCAAAAGTATCCAACGCCGAGATGGAGGCAGGGTATTGTGAAGCCGCGACTTTTGCATTATTCTATGCCATTTTTATCAGGAAACCATGAGCTGAGCTTCAACTTCGGCGATAGTTATAAGTGCGAGAACAGAACGACGGCCAAGAGACAAGAAGGAGCCTGGAATTTGTGGTCATTCTGTTCTCGTGCTATAACTGTCGTCATGTCATACCAACTAGCCCAAACCGCCACACTTCCAAGTTACGTTTCAGCTTCAGACCGTCTGTGGGTCAAAAGCAAGCCAGTGGTAAAACAAAAGCAGGGCAGTCTCATTGCCATTGCTATCGAGAAATGGCAGCGCCCCTACTTGCTGAACAGCTTTGGTCCCTTGAATGAACAGCGGCGGTATAGCGGCGGTTGTTATGATGCGAATGCATGTTTTTTACTTCGTTGACACATTTTCAGGCTCTGAAAATGCATCAAAATGTTAAAAATTGGGTTTACTGCATAGCGATAAGTATCTGAGCCTGGACTTGCATCGTAAAATTTCATTAAAGCGGGAAGATCGAAGAAAAAGGGTTCGTTGTGGCGACAATATTTATGCATTGACTCCTATGAACTGCTGACAGGGAATCATGAATTTTTCGTTGTAGCAGAAATTTCCCTGAACTGGCATTTGTTGTAGCGGAGTTTGACAGTACTATTTTTCTGGTTTCAACTTCCTTTAGGAGTGTACAAATATTCAACGTTTCTAATATTTTTCTAATAGTATTTGCTATTCATTTCATTTTGCAGCAGAATTTTACTGTTCAATTTTTCTGAAAACAAATAAAGTCAACGTCAGATTGGCAGTAGTCTCCGGCCCCTTCAGATTTCTAATATGGTTCATAGCATTATGCTCTCATATTGGGGCAAAGCTGCCTATCAGGCTTTGCTACTGTGTCAAATGTATTGACTCAAGGAAATACTGGTTCCAACATGGAGATGGTGAATGGGGCAAAAGTGAGGGCTCAATAATGCTGTTTTGAACCTGAAATTTGGGAAGGAAGTTAAAAAATTTGGGTGCCGGAGATTTTCGGATCCATAACTTCAGTTGTTCTCTTATATATTAACACCTCTGAGGTGGATTTGGAACTCCAGATTCAAAGGGAACACACTCTTGTCCATCACATCAATTGGCCTTCCATAAAAGTTAAAAGAGAGGGAGAGGCCAAGAAAAGAGCATCTTTGCCTTTCACATGTAAAGTGTTGTTGACAGCACTTTGGTTGTACCAGATCATGTACATAAGTAGAATTCGGTCTCTGCATTGCCTCATTATTAATAAGATGACTACGAAGTACCAGCCCACCAGTGCTTCATCAACCTAGTCAAAAGGAACCTTTCATGTTGCCATCTCGTAAGAATATACTTGGGAATCCTCTCCAACTTTTTTTTCCCTACAATTTCACTTTGAGGTATTCAAAAAAATGTTCTCGAAATATTCGACAAATATTTGATTCGAGTCACACTCACTTTTCAATATTTGAATTCGCTTCATAACCAAACTTTTGCAATTCACACAGCTCTATTCTTTTTTAGTCTCCGTAATCAGTACAAGCACATGAACAAGAAAGCACGTTTGCATTGTTTCTGATTCTATTGCTCTATGGCCACCAAGGTTTTGATAGAGTTCTAGGGTGTTCCATTGACTCAATAGACTTAACATCCTTTGAAAATATCTATGTAGCAGCGTGGACTTGAGCATTAAGTGAATGGACTATTGTTTGAAAGTCCTTCTAAGTGCCTGTCTGACGTGTGTATAAGTTATTCTTGACAACAAGTCATTACGTAGGCCCAAGCAGGTGCCATCAAAATTTGTGATGTCGCAGCGAGCTGGTGATGGAAGTGCAAGGTGCTGTCGCCACCTGTACTTTTTTTTTTGCTTACTTTCTAGGTTACAAGGCATTTTATCGTGGAAAGACTGGTGCTTTCAGTATTGTGAAATTGTAGTTACTAATATAGGAAAGGTCGCTTTAGTTTTTAGTGTCTTTTTAACATGTGCAAGTGCACTTCATCTCACTGAACTCATGCTTGAAGCAAGAAAGTTATTTAAAGCATCAGGATATGGTGTAGGTTGAATTTATTACTTTAGCTGTGGAACTACTATTCTAGGATCTGAAAGAGCACCTTTAAGTAGCTTACTTTTTTTATTGAGGAGGGAGAGGGGAGGTAAAAATTGAAAGCAATTAGCATTAAAGTGATGCAACTATTACCGTATTTACTCACATAATTTGCACCCACACATAATTTGAACATCCCTATTATTTTGCCAGGTTTGCAAAAAAAAAAAGATGTTTACTTGCATATTTTGCGCTCTCCGACCCACCCGAGCCACCTCGCTGGCACGAAGAGACTTTCCAATGCTTCGGACGGGCGCGCACCTTGCCGAGCAGTCAAGCGCAGTCAAACAGGCTGTGAGTACATAGTCCATTCTTCCGAGGACTTCTCCTGAACTAGGGTTCCTAGAATACCCGAACACTCAAACCTAGCTGCAGATGGTCGGCTGAACTACTCCAGCGTTTGCTTCCCATCTCTCTATCTCTACCACCTCGAGAATGCACGCTCGCGTGACGGCACGGACAACTTTCTGCATCGGAGGCATGCAAGCCCTAAGGCCTGTCGCACCAACCGTTCCCCTTGTTCTCTGCGTCTGCACTGGAACGCACGCTTGGTCAATTTCCGAACTTTAGGTTTTGCCATACGGCCAATGCGTTTTATGGCTTCCTTGCGATATGCTGCAGTAAATATATATACGGTGAAATTGAAGCTCGCTGTTGTAAATTTTGCAGAAGAAAACGGGAACCGTGCCTCTGCAAAGCACTTCAAGGTGACGTACTTCAACGTGTGATGATCGATATGATTGGTACACAAGAAATCAGAGAACGGCGCGTTTTTTAATGCAAGTTTCCTGCTACTGAAGAAGGCCTTTTAAATTATGTGCGAAGGCTTAAGTCACCCGGTACCGCCGTGTTGTGAGACCTAGTGTCTCACACTATTGTTGTGAAGAGCTTAAAAAAAATGGGGCATTCGAACGCACTTGACAAAACTGAGGACGATGCACTTTGGGAGGCCAGTGGCAGCGACTGGGACGATAACTCCCACTTGCACTTCGCGATCAATGATTCCCACTAGATCGAGTGTGACCAGATGTGACTGGTTAAAGTACGTGCTAAATATTCTAAATTAACAAGTACATTTCGTTTCTGCTCCAATTTTTTTAGACGTATATATTGCACACATTAGGACTGTGACAGAATATTTCGTACTCCCACTTACGCCCTTGCGAAATCTCCACGTAATTTTTGCACCCGCTTCTTGGGGCCCCAACATCGCATAAAAAAGTGCGCAAGTTATGCGAGTAAATACGGTATGTTGTAGTTTCTGTTCAGCAATCAGAGGAGTACCAGCCAACACAGGTTCAAGTTCCCAGAATGAAAGGGCTGCATCAGCTATTGCTGCACATTACTCAAGCACTGGTTGTTTTATTGCACCAGACGTCTGATTCTTATGTCGAAGGTCAATACTATGTAGAAGGTGTACTACTCGGGAAAAGATCTTTTGTGGCTATGCTGCCAAGGGGCCACAGAGTCAGTCATGGAAAACTAGGGCAACTGGCATCAATGTTCACTTCCTGATGAGTGTTACTTGATATAGCAAGACCAGTCAGGAGCATGAGCACAGCTCTTTGCTTTAGCATTTGGACATAAGCAATGCAACTTGTGCATTTGCCATTGGCAGAGGCTATTCCAAAAGTGTCTGTCGCAAAAAAAGTGGTGTATGTTGTCCTGCGAAGGTCTTATTAGAGCGTGTTCTCGCAGTTATGGTGGACATCTGTGCATAAAAACGAGGGCGCACTACCCACCTCCTTAGGTGAGAAGGTAGTCATCCTAGTGCTTGCGTCTTACCAAGTGCCTTCTCATGGCGAGAGTAGCACTTTTGCTATATTTTGGAGTTTAGCTTACTCCTACGAGTGAAGTAGCTTTTCTCTTTAATGTCCTTTTAAATTCATTGTACCTTCTACTGTAAGCAGTTCAAGCCATAAGATTTTGTAAAAGGTGCTTGCTTAAAGCTCTAATATGTTGTTATATGCTGAACATTTTTGTGATCTTACTTCTTTTGTCTAATTCAGAGTTTGAAAAAGCTGAGCTGCTACTGTATGAAGAGGTTGCTCGGATGCCACCATTTGAGCGTAAGACACTTGTGCTTGTTGGAGCACGAGGTGTTGGTAGACGTTCCCTGAAGAACAAGCTTATCAGCTATGATCCTGTGCACTTTGGAACACCACTTCCTCGTGAGTCATTTGCCACTTAAAGCAGAAACTTTTTCTTACACTGGTAAATGTTGCTAGAACAGTGAACACTAAGTGTGTCTGGGCAAACTTTTTGTTGGTGACTCAGTTTGGAGCAGTGACACTGAATTAGGTCATGAACCTCCGGATCTGCCATGGCTTGATTAGGGAACCCCAAAATTTTCTTGAACAAAGTTTTCCAGTATGCTTTTTGAGTTAAAGGGACCCTGAAACGGTTTTGATGATTTTGTAAAAGCGCATTGGGGGGCCCCCGTAGACCAAGTCCCAAGGGTTATTTAGAGACCGGTTTGATCTCACTGCGTAAATTGTGTAATTTATTACAACGCTTTAAAACTGCAAATCGCTGCAGATTGGTGCGGATCGTTCCGACTCGGCCAAACGTTTTCAACTGCCCATTCACACCCATTTGACATCACTGTGGCTGCTGATCTGATTGGCTGTCATGGGCTGTAGAATGGGCAGAAGTAAGATTGGGTGGTAGGGTGAAAGCACCTGTCGGAGCAGATATGAACCACTCCGCGATATTCGTCTCTGTTGCCAGACAGCGTGCGGGCTGCTGGGTGCACTATGTGATAGCCTCCGAGACTGCGCACAACCTGTCGGCATGTGATCTCGGAGGTCTAGACTGGTAAAAGCTTGAAAAAATTGAGTGCACTCATTAGAGCTGTGCGATCCCTATCCTTGACAGTGTGCCTCATGAGTTGAGGAAGCCAGGCAGAGGTGCGAAGGAGGGTATGACATAATTGTCCATAGCGGCCTTGGTACACAGCATGTCACTAAATTTGTGGTGTGAATGGTCTGATGATTAATCGTGTGATGATGATGATGATTATTGATGATGTCAAAAAACTGTTTCGAGGTACCTTTAATGAAATGACAGCATGCCACATCTGCACTTTGGCAGCCTTAACAAAAGGACCATGGTAGCAGCATTGTGCAAGATTATTGACAGTACAATTAGAGGGTCTGTTTCATTCATGCTTATGTGGTGGCATATAATTCTAATCGAAGTGGAAACAGGTCTAGATGGTCTGCAAGCTGAGGGCCATTTTGAAATCTAACAGCATCTACCGGGTTGAATATGCAGTTGCTAATTTACGACAACCAGTGATGATATAAATGATCTATTTTAGTAGACATATGGGTCACATTCATGTGTGTTGAAGGAGAAATGTTGTATATTTATAGAGGCTGATTTACTTCGACATTGCAGAGGCATAGCAGGACTTTATTGTAGGGTGGGGAGGGGGCACACAGATCTGTGTGTGTGTGTGTGCATGTGCAGTAAGTAGTGTAACCTTAATATAATGAACCCCAATTTAATGAAATCCATGAAGTAACGAGCCGTTCACATTTTCTAATTTTAGCAGCCTTGAAAAGTATGTTTTTTTCTTGAGTTAGAGCAAAGAAAATTATCACTGCAGTTTTGTTACATATAAATTCTCCTGCTTTGCATGTACACACACCTGTTCTTTCCGACAAATAAAAGATAAATAAACATCAGATGGCAAAAAGCAATATTTTGCGTGCGACCTTATGTGTGGAAACGTTGCCAATGGGCTCCAAGAATTACGGTTTAATGAAATGGTATGGAATGCACTTCCTCGCTGTGTATCAGTTTTTGTTATGGGAAATTCAACTGCATCTTTGATCAATATGCACTGTGTTTAATGCCATGCTGTGTCAAAAAGATTGTCATTTTAGTTTGCGGAGACCAACTGTCTAGTAGTGATCACTGGCACATAAGCAGTATGCCCACACTATGCTGTGCTGTGCCTTTCTGTGGCAAAGACAGGTCTTCCAAGGGTTATGAGTCACAGTGTGATTACAAACATGGAGTAATGCTTACATGAATGAGTATTGGAAGTGCATGGAGACATGATGGTGGCCACTGACAAATTTACGATTCGATTACCTCTTTTTATGCACAATCCTATCGTGACAAGCATCATTAGCTATCTGCTGTACAGTGCAGAAAAATTGTAGCAACCGCTTCAAAACACTTAAGGCACATCACAGCACGGGCATTTGGGGTTAACAGTGTGAACAGTAGTTAAACCCCTTTATAAGAGGCATGCCCTAGGCAGCAATTTCTGTCTTTTATATCAGATGTCTGTTATAAGCAGGGTACCATGTATTTAATTTCTTATCAACTCGTGTTTTACTGTAGGCACACAAGTGTCTCTTATGCACATTTGTCTCTTATATCAGTGTCTTTTATAAAGGGGTTCAACTGTATACTGATTGCCATATTATAATGCAATTGAACGGTGACATTTATATTTTAAAATATATTTTAAAAATTAAGCGTCTGTGCTTTCAACATACCCATGAAGAAACAGTTTGATAAATTCATTCTTGTCATGGTGTGAGAAAACTGCATTAAGTAATATATGAAGTTTCTTTATGAGGTCCAAATGGCCATACTTGTACTTAAAATTATTCTCTCTTCTTGTTGTTTCAGGATACCCTTAATAGTTCAATGTATGTGAGAGGAAACTCACTGAATATTGCTGTTACTTTATGTAATTATTTAAAGCATGTCTCTTTAGACCAGGGGTCTAGCCAGGGGGTGGCACACTGTGCTCGTCGTGCCCCCCTCCCCCTTATTTTTTTTCGCCATGGCATAGAGAACAAAAAATGACCATTTCAAGGGGGTGCCGCATCCAAAATTAAGGAGGTGCCCCCCCCCCCCCCCCCAAAAAAAAAAATGTCTGACTACACGCCTGCTTTAGACTAATAGATTTATGTCTGGCTAGAAGAGGCATTAGTGTCTGTGAAATGCATAAAAAAACATGGTAGTTGGGTTAGTTAGTGTATGCTCTTTAGAATAAGTTTAGCAAAGCAAGTGACCACATATACGAATCACTCGTCCTCATAAGCCCACACTAGTCATTGGAGCTCACTCTGACTCACTCAAGAAATATATTCTGCTCTGAAGGCTCACTCGGACTTAGACTCGGCAATATTTTCTTCAACCAGACTCACTCATACTCTGGCTCACTAAAAATTTCCTCAACCAAACTCACTCAGACTCAAACTCACCAAAATATTGCCCGCCCGGACTCACTCAGACTCACAGCCCATCCGAGTTGTAGTGAGTCTCGGTGAGTCACTCATGAGTGAGTTTTTGTCCTGTGCTCTTTTGGAAGTGTGGCTAACTTTTCACCCATTTCTTCAATCCTTTGCGGTTTGTTGGCTTCTACCCAATTGCACAACATGGCTGCGGTGGTGGTCTCTGTTTGGACACTGCGTGCAGCTCTTCCATGGTTGACTCACGTGCATGTTTTTTCTGTTGCATTATCTGCCGTCTATAAAATAGTTAGTAAACTTTGTTTACTCGAGCTTTGATTTATTTAGTTTTGGACCAGAATGGTTGAAAGGTGGGTAAAAGTTTGGAGCTTTAAAGGACTGAAAAAAAAATTTATGGTAATGAAAGTAAAAGCATGTGCTAGCTTGTACATTCAAAGCTCACTGGGAAAAGTGAACAAAAGAGTCTCATTGTTCTCTACAGTGAGGCATGTTTATGACAGCTCCTATTGTTGTCCTAAAGCTTTAAAAATAGTGCTCACTGGATATATTGAACTAATAAGATTGCTGAAACAGCAGCTGCATATGTAATTTGTTAGCAATTTTGGTTATGTTATTTAGTTGGCAGTGCTTTTACAGTTGCCATTTAAATACATTAGTTAAGAACAAGGTATAAGAAAATCATTTAGGCGTAGACACTCTTTGCCTGCTGTGACGGAGACTGCGTCCAGATAATGTTTAGACATGCGCCGGCCGCGGTATTGTGGCACAAAAGTAAAGGGGCGCTGCGATGTGGGGGTCTAAAGGGACTTGGTGCAACAAAAGAGACGTGCATTGCACTTTTTCTTTTTCTTGTATTTTTTTTTAAAGCACCATGCATGCTAGCAACTAAAGCTAGGAACGCATACCACATTTTTCGCGACTGAGAAACATCATGTGTGGCGAATGCTGAAGTTGCCTCCATCAGCGGCCGTGCCTCCACAGTGTTCTCCCGCACACAACACTGTTATGGACGCTACATACGCAGCTCATTGTCTACAGTACATACAAAGGCCACAGTTGTGTGGGGGACAGACGCTGCGGCATGGCAGCCTAGAGGGAAGTGTCGAATATTGTCTAAACAAACTGCGGGGCTTTTGTCCGCACCTAAAGTGATTTTACTTATACTGTGGTTAGAAAACAAGAACATTTCATTCAGTACTTTGGATGCGAGTTCTTGCACCCTTTTTCAGTTTGTGTACTACTACCTGTCTAGTGTTATTTGCACTCAAATGTTCCTTGCACTCATTTAACTCAGTTTTCCACTCAATGCATTTCTTAGTTCTTTTTTTGAATGCTGTTCGGCCATTGTGGATGTTCATATGAGCCATATCGCTATGGTAGTCTGATGAGACCAAACCATCAGCACAAGTATGACCCAACTTAGTATGTGCATTGTACACATGTTGCCTAATTTTAATTACATAACAATTAAATGTACTTGACTATTTGGATGCACAAATATCAGCAATTAAATATTACATCTTGGCCTTGATGAGATTGGTGTATGACTATGCTCTGGTGCAGACACATCTCGACCTATACGGGAGACAGAAACTGATGGAAAAGTATATTACTTTGTATCTCGAGAGGTCATGGAAGCTGACATAGCTGACAACAAGTACCTCGAATGGGGTGAGCATGGTGGTCACCTTTATGGCACCAAACTGGACACCTTGCGTGCTGTCATCCGCTCTGGAAAAATGTGCGTCGTGGACTGCAGTCCCCAGGTGTGTATCTCGTCTGCCACACTTTAAAGAATGTTGCACCACAGGTGACACACCCCGCTTACTGTGGCATCTCTGCACTTCTTTTCACTCATTTTCCTGCTACGCTTGTTTTTATGGTGTGCTGATGTTATGTGCAGTCAAACCTACATATAGCAGTACTCTAGGGCCATGAAAATACCATTGTTATGGTCGATAATTACTAGAAATGGGTTGCATGAAAAAAAAAGCTAAATGAGGGCACAGCACACTGTTGCTAAAGAAACTATAATATTAATAGTAAATGAGATATATCAACACACATCAGTAATAAGGATGGCACGGCTGCAGATTTTTTTGCCGTCCTTCAAATGCAGACACTTGCATAGTCAAAGTATTAAAAGTTCTGAAATATTGAATGCTGAAATTCTTCAATGTTGCATTTCAACATGATAGCTTTGGCAGAAATTTCAGTGTCTGTGTTGTTGGTTGTGAGCGAAAAATGATAATCTTGTCTGTGATCGAAAAAAATAAGAAAGATGCAAATAAAATAAATAGTAATAATAAAAACTTTGGTCTGAGTGAGAATTGAACCCGGGTCATCTGCATAGCAAGCAGGTGTTCTACTACAGAAGCCTGCTAATGCTTTTTTTTTCTTTATTGCCTGGTACAGAATAGGTACAGTAAGATCAAGATACACAAAATTCATTAGTGATACACTGATGCAACTCTGTCTAGTCTACAACTTTTTCATAGCGTTGAGCATGTCAAGTATATAGTGGCCCAGGCTGGTGAATCAGGCTGGGCTTTTAAAATCTTCTGAATTTGCACAGCACTTTCAGTGAAGTTGTCTCTCAAAGATTTTACATGAACACTTGCATAACGTTCCTGCATTCGTGGTTTCCATAACCCCTGGAAACCCAGAACCATTATTATGTCTTTTCTATTGGCGCAAACTTTAGGCCATATGAATTCACCAGTGATTTTTCCTTTAGAATGTTCTGAAGCATGTCCCAGTAAAACACTGCACCTCTGCAATCTAGGAAAGCATGTTTGATAGTATCGTGTTTTCTGGTAACTGATTCAAAAACAATTACCATAATATGAATGTCATGTAGTGGAAGTAGACCCCTTAACACATGTAATATGATATGGCAGAAGCATAGAATTGCGCTAGGCATCAAAACATGGGAACCTCATAACGAGTGGGTGTTTTAAAGAACCGCCCATTACAAAGTGCTCGAACATACCATGTTGGCGTGTTGCCTTATGGACGCATCGTGGGCTCTTCGCTGATTCGCAAAAAGAACACATCTGGCATAGTGGGCGCTTGTACTTGCAGTGGATATTCTAGCATAGCTCGAACTGGTTAATGTGTGCACACAGTTTTTCGTTTTCTTTGGCACAATTGAGGCATGCACCGAAAACCGATTGAGGCTATCAATTCTGAAGGCAATGCGCAAAGGGCCTGATTATTCCGTCTTGTTCTATTCTTGAAGGTGACTCTCAAAGATCTTCCAAGTTTCTTCCGAATTATCAAACTGCATATCCAAAATTGAAGTAACTAAAGTCATTGCTTCTGTGTCGATCATTTCGCAGGCTCGATTCAGCAGTCTCGATTCAGCACCGTCACGAGTAGATTTGCTTGCAGCTGTAGCAGATTTCAAAAGCCAGCTTGGCCACAATGCCAAATCGGGATATGTGGTGCATTGTACTGTGAATTCATAGGGGTTACTGTCACAGGGTAGAACATCCCCTATTGTGGTACACAGTGGCATATTCAAGTGTGGAGAGGTGTAAGAGCGATGGGCGAGGCATGCGTTTACAGCAATGCCAAGAAGACTACAGCGCATGTCTCTTTGTACGATTGTGCAGTGGTCCTCAGGGTGCTGAGCGGAAGTGCTGCAGGTTGAATTTCTTGTTTTCTTTCTTGTCAAGGATTTCACTTTCTATTACCTTTAAGCATGGACACCCAGCAGTCAGAATTCATTGTTATAATGGGTAATGTGACGTGGGGGCATTGTTGCAAAGGGTTACTTCACCATAGAAGACACACAAAAGTTGACGATGCAGGAGAATCTATTTGTTATAACTGATATATTGCTAAAACTGGTATTGTTATAAATGCGTTAGACTGTAATGATTAATGTTTTATGTGTCAAAGCAACACCTCAACTATAATTTAATGTAGCAGCTGACTCCGCACGAAATTCTTTTACCACAGTTAACTTTTTGTAACATGTGGTAATAAAAAACTTATTCTCTGAAATTTTGATATATCAGTGTTTTGCACTTTGCCCCCACAATAATAAAGTTGTCTCAGCTAAAAAATCCAACCCACTGCCTTGTCTTCACCTCGAGAATGGCATAGCATTTGAAGCACTTTCACATTGTTGATATGCGTCAATGTGAATGAAGAAAAATCAAATTTTTTAGGTACTGATGCTCAGATGACATTTTTTAGTTCTAGAAATATCTTCATGGACTCTTTTAATAGTCTGCAAAAACAGTGTCCACAAATTAGTGCCATTTTTGAACTAAGTGCGTATACTATTTCCATGTTTTAAACTACTCTTTGCAGAGATTTGAGCCATCTTGTGCACATTGTTAGGAAGCTGTTTAGTTGCACCGCAAGTAGTTAGAGTAATCTGCTTTTCATTGCCTCCTTGTTGCAGTATCTGAAGATCCTGAACACACCGGAGTTCATGCCTTATGTGGTCTTTATTGCTGCACCTCAGCTGGAGCACTTTCGACAGATGCATGAATATGGCCGTCATCATGGATACGGAAGCAGCCGCAACCTGACGGTGAGATTATACATAGTTATATTGGTTATGTTCACGCTGGAAAGTTAGCATAAGCAGCAAAAGTAAGGGTGACTGGGCTTTCGCTCAAGTCACATGTTATGCAGTTCATATGAGCTGGAATTCAGTTTTTAGTTAGGCATGCTGCTATACGCTCATATCTCATTATAACAAAGTTGCATGTTGCACCAAAATAAGTTTGTTATATCTTAACTTTTCTTATAAAGGTTTATTCTAACACTCTATCTTTTTCAAGACTATTTTTCACTTACTTCATTATAACTGATAGTTTGTTATATCTGTTTTTATTATGTTAAGATTTGAGTGTATGTATATGCAAAATATATGTGTATAATAGATCGAGGTTTGAGTGTATATGTAAAATATGTGTGGAAGTGGATATTTGTGTGCCATATTGTAATGTTTACACATTACAAATAACAGTACAAGTCAGAAATGAGAGAGGGCAATGCATGTGCTATTAGCAGAATTGGAGGCTCTAGAAATCTCTGCAAATTAAAAGCACCATTATTGCTAACACTGCAAATTTTTTTCTCTTTTTTTTTTTTGACGATATAGTTCGACCGAGCCATGAGTCGACATGGTTCACGCCGGGCAAGAACCCTTGAAAGCTTGGCATCTCTCCAGGAGGTAACACATTGCTTTATTATAATATTTTTACATGTGTATATAAGCAGATTTATAGTAAACAAATATCGTAGGATATAAAGAAGAAATGTCTTAGTAACTGAGCTTGCCTTCTAAAATGAGTCAAGACACGAGGGCTACTATATTGAAAAGCTATAGGTTTGCATCAGTCAAATTAAAGAAATTTGATGGTAGTAAATCTGATGTTCTATTACTAACCGAGACTTGGCTACACGCTGACGTATGCGACTACGAGCAATATCATACTTCAAGTCTGTACTCCATCTTTCGCCATGACCGGGCCCATAAAAGCCGTGGCGGTGTGCTGTTAGCCATCAAACGAGCTATACGTTCCTTTCTTGTTGACACTGACACTTCCTTAGATTTAGATTGGCTCGCTACACCGACCCTGTCTCGAAAATTATAGATGGGCATACCGTAATTACTCGAATCTAACGCGCACCTTTTTTCTGGTTAAGCGAGTTCATAAATCGCATGCACGTTAGAATCGAGTACGAGAAAAAAAAAAAACTGAATATGGTCATTCTATTGCCATCGGCATTCCAAAATGACCGACCCCTACGTGCGTCAGCATGGCGCGTCGGCCATTTCTGCCTGTGTGTTTCCCATGTGCCGCACTTCGTACGTGTGCTGAGGAGTTCGTCATCTTGGTGTGCATTAGCATCGACAGCATGGAAGGGCCGACTCGAAAAACTCGACGAGTGCACCACGATGCCGCTTTTAAAAGAAAAGTCATCGCGTGTGCCGAAACGGACGTAAATCGGGCTGCATCGCGGTCGTTCGCAGTTCCCAAAACGTGCGTGCGGGACTGGCGGAAACAAAAGCAGAATATTGTCGACAGAAAAGATTCACGCAAAGGCTTCAGCGGACCACAGCAGGGTCGGTTTCCGCAAATTGAAGAGCTTCTCGGCGAGTATGTGATTGAGCAGTGAGCGGCACAGCGGCCCGTGACGACAGAACTGCTCCAAGTGCAGGCTATGCAGTTAGCCTTAGAAAAAGGGCTATTGTGGAGCCAGTTTACAGCGAGCAGGTGCTGGCTAACTAAGTTTATGAAGAGGAAAGGCTTTTCCTTCTGAAGGCGAACCGGCATATGCCAAAAGTTGCCGGAGGAGTACGAAGAAAAGCTTCAGTTTTCAGAGGTTCGTCCTAAACTTGCGGCACAACAACGGCTCCCTGCTTGGACAAATCGGGAATGCCGATCATACGCCTCTTTACTTCGACATGCCTGGCACCACAACCGTTGAGAAGAAGGGGGCGAAGCAAGTTCGCGTGCTCACATCGGGCCACGGTAAAACTAGAGTGACAGCAATGCTCCGTTGCAGTCAGATAGGCACAAGCTTCCCCCTGTACCTCATATTTAAACGGAAGACGCTCCCGAAAGGAATCTTTTTCCCGAGTAGTGTGATCGTGTGGGCCAACGAAAAAAATGGGTGCGCGTTGCAATCGATGTCTTACCTTTTTTTTTTTTTGTCGTGGAAACCGGGTGCGCGTTACGATCGAGGGCGCAGTAGAATCGAGTAAATACGGTATGCTGTCGCCCACCTTATTCTGACCGTGTTTTCATATCCGAGCTTTACAAAAGTATTTCCAGAGCTCTTGACCTATTTCCCAACAGAAAAACTTACTTATTTGGTGATTTTAATTTTCCCTACATTAACTGGTCATGCATGTCTTCACCGTGCAGTGCGTCATGTGAATTCGTTGAGCTATGTCTGGACTTTAATTTCACCCAGCTTGTTTCAGAGCCCACTCATGATAACAATATATTAGATCTCAATCTGAAAACAGCCACATACTATACGTCTCATTTTGCAATTAGATGGCTTTAGTGAACACAACCTTCCACAGTTTTCAATCAATATCCTACTAATTTTTTCGGGTGTCCAGCGTGAAATAATCAGGGATTACAGCAAGGCAAATTACGATCGAATGAACGCTGAACTTGAGGTCCTTCCTACACAATTCATTTCTTCCCTCACGGATTCCTTTAGAAGTATTATGGCGCTCCTCATAAATAATTATGCTCCACTAATCCATATTGCTAACGATGAATTCAAACCGTGGTTTAATAGATTGCTTCAATCTCTCAGAAATAAGAAAAGGTTATAAATATTACTGTCTTGCAGTTAGTGAAAGGAAAAAGAAATATTTTACCGCTGATCTCTCTACACTTTTGCACACTAACCCCAGAAAGTTCTGGCATGCCATTTTGCCTGACCATGGCAGTGACATGATTACATTACATGTCACTGATACGCTGATAATGTTTCTGTGTATGCATCTGAATGTGCTTCAACCTTCAATTCGTTTTTTTGCTCTGCCTCTACAAATGGAGACTTTTCATCGGTTCCCTGCATCTCTGATATTGAGTACTGCTTCATGTCTCCTATCAGTGTTACTGTCGAAGGCATATCTAAACTTATAAACAGTATAAAGTTGTCTACATCATGTGGTGTTGACAATATTAATTCCAAGGTACACATCCGCTTCGTTCAGTCAAACTTTATGTCACATTTTCTAACAGTCGTTATCCACTGGTCAACATTCCACCGAATGGAAGACTGCGAAGGTCATTTCGATATTTAAAGACGGGAACAAACATTCCTCCGGTAACTATCGCCCCATCTCGCTAACATGCATCTCTTGCAAGCTGGTTCAGCACATCATTGCCCCCCATATTTACAGTCATCTCGATTCAAATAACTTCTTTGTAAATCAACATGGTTTTTGGGAAACATTATCGTTTGATACACAACTATTAGAATTTACATTGGATTTACATAACAGTATAAATAATAATAAAATCATTGATTGCATCTTTCCAAACTTTGCAAAAGCATTCGACAGAGTTGCCCACTGTCACCAGATAGCTAAACTATCGACACTTTGACTTGACTCATCCACATTATTTTGGCACTGGAATTTGTTATCTAATCAACAGCAGTTCTTATTTGTCAATAACTCCAGCTCATCTACTTCATTTGTCTTACAGGTGTGCCCCAGAGTAGTCTGTTAGGCCCTCTTCTTTTTCTGAGTTATATTAATGGTTTGCCTCGTAACATTTCTTCTTCAATTCGTCTTTTCTTGGATGACTGCCTAGTGTATAGAACTATTAACTCTAGAGATGACAATGTAAGTTTATAACAGGCCCTCAACCTAATTAATCAGTGGTGTGACCGCTGGCAAATGACACTTAACACATTTAAGTGCTGTATACTTCTTTTCATCCATAAAAAATCAGTTTTTCTATTTCCTTACTTTCTCTGCCCCGCTGAAATTGCCCGTTCATCTACTTACAAATATCTCGGCATTCATCTTTGTTCTAATCTTGTTTGGTGTAGTCACATCAAAAAGGTATGCGCGATAGCTAACAGAACTCTGGGATTTTCGTGCCGAAATCTGTATCATTCCCTATCTTCCATTCGGCAATAGGCCTATCTAACCTTTCTGAACCCTCATTTGAAATAGGCTTCATAAATCTGGTCTCCTCATCAACAATACCTAATAGATAAAGTGGAATCCATCAGAAATTGTGCAGCCTGCTTCGTAACTTCAATATACAATCAGTGTTCCAGCATCACCTAAATCAAACGCAATATTGCCCTTCCCAACATGGATTCCCGCTGCTCTGTCACCCTTCTATGCCTTTCCCATAAGTACCATTACAACTCCTAGACCAGTCGCCTCTCGATTTAAATTCCTTCGCGTACATCACGACGTCTTCGTAATCAACCCAGTTTCAGACACACCTTTGGCCACACACAGTCATTAAATAGTTCTGCTTTGCCACACACCATCACTCTTTGGAATAATCTTCCTGCTGAAATTGTTTCATTAAGAGACCCTGCAAAATTTTGTGAGCATTTGCAAGTCTATATGTTCTCTTGATTTTTGTATAAAGATGCTTTTTTTTTTTAAGTTTTGTATTGTACTGCATTCTATTTTATCGTTTGTTTTTTTCCACTTCATTGTACAATTTTCTTCGTTTCAGGCTCGATGTGTTTCCCTTTATGCTTTATTTGTTTTGGTTTACCTGTAAGTCCCCCTACTTAATGCTCTTTGGGGCCTGTAGGGTATCATGAATAAATAAATAAATGAGTTGTGCACCACTTTTCCTAATAAAAAATGGCTTGTTTATCAAAATCCTTCAATCTAAGCTGGCCCTGGAGTTTGATGCAAAGAAATATTAAAAACAATCGGCTTAAATTCGAATAAAGATGGTACGTTTTTTTTATAAGAACTTTAATAGCACTTATCTCAAAATTGGTTCAAGTTACAAAATTTCTTCCAAGCTGGTGTGCCTTGTGAAATTACTGGCTTAAAAAATGATGCAATATGTGCACTACTGTAATTAGTCAAACTAGATTAGTTCAACATTGTGAATTTGTTATATATTTTGATTTGCACTGTAAGTAATCTCCACTTCCACAAGTTAGCAAGCTCACTTGAATAGATTTGCATTGGATGTCACAGGCAATAGCAAAAAAAAGAAAGGTGCTGACAACAAAATGGAAACTTGCTGTATGTTCCCGATGCATGTAATTTTCCTTAGCATGTTAAACACCATGTGTGAATTTGTGATAGTACTACACTCCCCACTGCACTGAATGTGTACTTTATTTGCACTGTCAACCTGCATGGTCTAACACAAGATTACATTAAAATAAAATGTGTATTTTAGTGTCTGCTGATACACTTGTTACATGCTTTTTTTTTCCCCTACTAAAATTTAAACTTCTCTACTTGCAATACATCTCTTGGTTTCCGATCAGGCTCTTACATTTTCATAATGGTTTTTTCAGTATAACAGCAGATATAAGCGTACTTTATCTAGTAGCTGAGCATGAAAAGCACAGTGTTGGGTTTGCAACTGCCTTTGCACAAGACTACAGTGGCTTCTCTTTGCACATTAACTGATTGGCTTTTAAGTTGTACTGCTGCGACTACTGCAACAACATTCCTTCATTCATTTTCAAGACTACTGTATTAAATGTGCAATATTCATTTTGCATTTTCATTTCGTTATGTCTTTAGATATTGTGCACATAGGTGCTTTCAAGCTAGGCCTCTTTGGGGATTTCACAGAAGGTATTGTAAAAGTTCAAAGGACTGCAATTTTGATGCTTGAAAAATAATTTGGATATAATCAAGGCATCTTACTTGGAACTACTGCTTGAAACTTGCAGTTAGACATTCTATCCACCACTACATTTCAATACTTTGGGAATATATAATGTCCACTATGTCTACATACTTGTAAGGTTCTCTAGAAAATGAAATCGCATAGCAATTTATTTGGCACTTGGTAAGCAAATTTTACTCTGATGCCCAAGATGAATCTTGAGCAAATCTTACGTGAAACTCGTACAAATACAAGTGAAATTATAGAGGGTATTTTTTTAGACAATACAGATCTTTTTCTAAACATTTTATGGCAGTCATGCTCCAATCATTTTCGCCCATGTACTCTTTGTCAAGGTGACAATGTTTTGCCGCAACTAAAATTGCATTGATCAGACTAATTAAGACAATCTTGTTAATTAAATTTGTAATTATTGACATGGAGCCAGTTTCAAATACTGGAAAATGTTAGAATCACAATCACTGGTTCACAATTTCATAGGGTACATAGACTAAGTCTCTTTGTTTCAAACAAGTGTCGACCTATAATAGCAAACATGACCGCCTTCAAGGACAAGCAAAGCATTCTGGCTTCTGTCCACCAACTAAAAGGGTCAAAATTTGGAATAAGCGATTACTTTTCACACTCAACACACCAAGCAAGAAGGAAATTGCTTGAATTTGCCAGGGGAAAGGCTAAACATTATAGATAACCTCCGAATAGATAGAGACATGTTTTTTACTCCTCTACGAACTCTGTTGTTTTATCTTCACGATAGCTAGAGAGAAAAGAAAATACGTGCGGTTGTAGTGAACCTTCGAAACCCACTTTCAATTTTCTGCTATCAGTTTTATTCACTAACATCAGAAGTCTTCTGCCCAAATGCGACCTAGTTTTATGCTTCCTTGATGACAGCTGTCCAAAGGTTGTAGCACTTACAGAGACTTGGTTATGCCCTAATATCAGGGACCAGAAATTGCTGTTTGATAAGGACTACTCCATTTATAGGCGCGACCACTCACAAAGGAGAGGTGGAGGGGTACTGCTGGCCATTAAGAATGACATCGCATCATTCGTAATTGATACGTTCTCTGATCTAGAAATAATATGGGCAGCATGTAGGGCTCACACCAAGAACATGCTAATAGGCGTTTGCTATCGTCCACCCGATGCTAGTCCACAATTCCTAGGTGATTTCCGAAAGAGCATCTCGGTCGCAATCAAGGGATGTCCTACGGATCACGTGTACCTTTTCGGCGACTTTCACTTGCCCAATCTCGACTGGCCCACTTTATCATCGCCCTGCCAAATTTCAACTGATTTCATTAACTTTTCGTCGGACTTAAACTTTTCACAAGTGGTAAATAAACCCACACATGGTACTAATATTCTAGATTTGGTGCTAACCACCACCCCTGATATGATAGACACAATCGAATACTGTGATGGTTTTAGTGACCACAATTTCCTACAACACACCATCCACAAACTGGTACCAAATATAGGTTCCATGGCTACCAAGTTCATTCGTAACTACAATAAAGCGAACTACAGAGGCATGAACAATGAATTAGCGGTCTTCTTCCGTCAGTCTTTTATACAATCTTTCTCTCTGCAGTCTGTGGCTGAAAATTGGCTTGCATTTATCAACAAAATGTCAGATTTAGTGGACAGGTATGTGCCTCTTATCACTATTGCTCACGATAACAAAAATCCCTCATTCAGGTCATCACTGCGCAAACTGCGAAATAAAAAGAAGCAGTTCTACATTGCAGCAAAACATTCATCCAGCGCGTCTTTCCTGGGAAAGGTAAAAGACATGCCTGAAAGAATATTCATAAGCGATAAGTTCCGCCAAAAACAAGTACTATTCACATGACCTACCCTCCCTCTTGCACTCAAACCCTGGAAAGTTCTGGAAAACCATATCTTCTGGAAAGGAATCGCGACAAATCTTTGCTTTCAGTTACGACAACGCACCACTAACGGATGAGCAATGCTCACACAAGTTCAACAAATTTTTTTTGTCAGTATTTACTTAAGAAGAGCACCTAAACATGCCTTATGTTCCAGATTTAGGTTACCCTTATATGATGCCAATAATGGTCACTGAGGATGGAGTTGTGTGTCTCATAAATAAGCTTAATCTATCAACATCAGCGGGTGTAGATAATTTAAATGCTAAGACATTGAAAAATACCCTACCGGTTTCAAGTGAAATGCTGTGAAGAATATTTAATCAATCATTGTCGACCGGACAACTACCTAAAGACTGGAAGGTTGCCAGGGTTATTCCGGTATTCAAAGCTGGAAAGAAAAATCAACCATATAACTACCGCCCCGTTTCCCTAACTTGCATTTCCTGTAAAATTCTAGAGCACATAGTTGCATCGCACATCTACCACCACCTAGAGAATAATGATTTCTTTTTAAAAAAATCAAGATGGATTTCGTAAAAATATGTCGTGTGCTACGCAATTGCTTGAACTTAATACTGACTTGCACTTTAACATAGACAACAATCTACAAACCGATAGCATTTTTCTTGACTTTTCCAAAGCTTTTGACCGGGTGGCCCATTATCGATTGTTTTCCAAATTAAATTCCATCAAACTGGACTCTGCTAGCTTATCTTGGATTAGAAATTCCTTATCATCTCGCCAACAATTCACTGTGATTAATAACTGTGTTTCTCCCCTAGCTGATGCAACATCCGCAGTCCCACAAGGTAGCCCTCTAGGCCCTTTACTCTTTCTTATTTACATTAATGGCCTGCCCAATAATATTTCCTCAGGTATTAGATTGTTCGCTGATGACTGTATCATTTATAGAAAAATAACATCTCCCAATGATCACCACATCCTGCGAAATGACATTAACCTTATAAGTATGTGGTATCAAAAATGGCTCATGGTATTGAACTCTAGAAAATGTAAACTCATTTCTTCCACCCGTAAACAAATGAACTCTGATTTTTTGTACGTCATTAACAACTCTGTCATATCTCGTGTTCAGTCATTCAAGTATCTAGGGATAAACTTGACTCACAATCTTTCATGGCACCCCCACATTACCGCTCTCTGTGCTAAAGCATTACAAACGCTTGGATTCCATCATCGTGACCTCTGTAAATCGCCACCTAACATTTGCAAGTTAGCGTACCTTACCTTCAATCGCCCACAGTTAGAATTCGTGTCATCTATTTGGTCCCCTTATCAAGACTACTTTATTAATAACTTAGAGCTTGTTCAAAACCGTGCCGCTCATTTTATTACCGGAAGTTACGAATGAAAATCTACTATTTTTTATATAAAACTCGAACTTTCGCTGCACTCTCTTCAGGTTCGCCATGTGTTTCCCTTTTATGCCTGCTTCATGGATATGTTCAAAACACCAGGCCTCATTCTTTCCCTCTGGAAACCCCACTGCACATGTCTAGGCGTCTCCATAATCAGGGCAGTTTCGAGAGCATCTTCGGCAATACGGGGGCGCTTAATTGTTCTGTGCTGCCACACGCCATCCAGCTTTGAAAAAATGCCCCGCCGTGCTAGTGGCTACGGTACTCGGCTGCTGACCCGTAGGTCGCGGGATCGAATCCCGGCTGCGGCGGCTGCATTTTTGATGGAGGCGGAAATGTTGTAGGCCCCTGTGCTCAGATTTGGGTGCACGTTAAAGAACCTCAGGTGGTCGAAATTTCTGGAGCCCTTTACTACGGCGTCTCTCATAATCATATGGTGGTTTTGGGATGTTAAGCCCCACATATCAATCTATCAATCAACTTGGAACAATCTCCCTGGCGATACCACTTCGATCACAAATCGCATAGCATTTCACTACCGCCTACTTGAACATTTCAGGCTTACGTAGTAATTTCTCATTTATTCGCTCTAGATGTGTTATCTTATGTTTTAAATTGTTTAACATTGTATTATGTCACATTGTAGTATTGTAGACGCTGCCACAATTTTCTTCCTTTTTCAACACTGACCGTTCATGTTAATTAAGTTCGTGTTTTGTGCACGCCCTTCCTTTGTTTAGTCTTTCTACTGGGGTGTTACTCTTGCTTTCATCACAGTGCACTATCTGGATTGTATCGTTTTGATTTCATCTTTTTCTATATTTATCACATGTCATATTTTACTAAGTATCGCCTCCTTTACACAATGCTCCGATAAGGAGCCTGTAAGGTATTGTGAATAAATAAATATATAAATAGTAATGTGTGCCTGCCAATTTATGGCATACTAATTTTTTAGAAATCATGAAAGTTTCACATATATTCAGATGTACTGTATTTCTTATATATTTTAAGGGTAAAACTGAATCTTATTGAATCTGTTTGGTGCTCTTTGGCCTGAGTTGCCCTTGCACCACTAAAATCTACCATCATCATGAATCTTATTGCACCTTTCATGCAAAAAATGTAGCCTGTCTGTTATGTAAGACCGGAACTACGCATGACAAGGAAGTGATAAAATCTGAATAAAGGTGCACTGAAGCAGAATAGGGTCAGGAAAACCAGCAAGCATTCTGAAATGCGCTAGTAGACAACTTATTTTTTTGGGTGTAATGTGTCATGCTTATCTGTTCCTTTCTTAATTTATAAACAAGAGCGAAAACCTTTTTTGCCTGTCTGTAACAAGATGCACTGCAGTGGCTGCCTCTGAGTTTTATGCTTCACAGAGGAAGAAAAGATTGATATTGCAGTTCTCTCGTGCACAGCTTATAATAAACAGATATGCACCAAAAACCACATGTAAAGGCAAGGCGATTTGCTGTCACAAGTCAGAGACTTGCCGATTTTCACGAGAACACATGGCCATGATGCACTTTCATTCAAATTTTGTCATATCTATGTCAATGGTAGTTCCGGTCTGGCGTAACAGAGAGGCCGCGCTTTCTGCATGCCAGGTGTCATCAGTTTCAATTTCACCTTTCAAATTTGATTATGATTATCTCAAAGTACATGCAATGTTTGTGATTTCTAAAAATCGGGTATGTTATAAATTGGCACTACAACTTTCTAATATAATTTGCCCTTAAGTCAATAAATAAATAGTTAATAGGTTTTTGTTAGTTAGTCTCATGAATGATTTGGTTCTGGCAAAGTATTTCTGCTTCAACACAGTGTATGTGTGTGATAATTACTGGAGCGTGACTATTATCGTATTTACTTGCATAATTTGCACACTTTTTTTCATGATTTTGGGGCCCCGAGAAGGGGGTGTGCAAATATACATGGGGATGTCACGAGCGCATATAAAATATTATGTCGCAGTCTTAACGTGTGCAGTATATATATTAAGAAAAAAAAAATAAATTGGAGCACAAATAAAGGGTACTTGTTAATTTTGAAAGAGAAAGCACATACTTTAACCAGTCAGATCTGGTCACGAGTAGTCTAGCGGGAATCACTGATTGCGAAGTCTGATTGGGAATCATAGTTGCGGCCGCTGCCACCACCTCCGCCTCCACCCCACCCCGCAGTTCCGTCGAGTGCACTCGAACGCCCGATTTTCTTGAAGATCTTTCGACAATTCTGGGAGAAACTAGGTTCCATGACCCGGTGATACCATAAGGACTAAGCATCTGCACGTAATTGAAAAGTCCTCATGAATGGCAGGGAACTTGCATTAGCAAGCGCACACTGTTTTGCTTTCTTGCGTACCAATCGCGACGGTTGTCATGTTAAAAACGTCCCATTGAAGTGCTTTGCGTTATCACGCTTCCCGTTTTCTTCGACAAAATTTACAACAGCGAGCTTCAATTTCATCGTATATATAATTACTGTAGCATATCGCAAGGGAATCATCAAAACGCATTGGCCGGATGGCAAAACCTAAGCTTCCAAAATCGACCAAGTGTCCGTTGCAGCGCGGATGCAGAAAATGAGGGGAACAGTTGGCGTAACAGGGCCTCGCACACCTCTGATGCAGAAAGTCGTCCGTGCCGTGATGCGAGTGCGCATTCTCACCATTATCGCGGTGATAGTGATTAGGAGATAGGGGGAAGCAAACGCACGAGCAGCTTCGGCGACTTGTCAACAGGTTTGTGTTCGGGTGCGGTATTTAAGGGACCCTATGATTCGGGAGAAGTCCTCAGAAAAAGGGACTTTGCACTCGCAGCTTGTTTGACTGTGCTCATCTTCTCGGTGAGGCGCTCACCCGGCCGAAGTATCGAAAGGTCCAAAGGTGTGTGCGCCGGCGAGCTGGCTCAGGCGGGCCGGGGAGCGAAATATAGGAGTAAATATTTTTTTCCTGAAATGTTGGCAAAATATCTGGGGTGCGCAAATTATGCACATAAATACGGTATATAACTTTTATTTTAAAAATCTATATAGTCTCTAAAAAAAAGTACCCTGTATACGAATGTGTCATGAAGCAGAGCATTTATACCTGTTTCTTTAAGGCACTAAATGCCTGGTATAAATATATTGTTACGTTGAAATATTCAGATTTGAAATATTCAGATGAAAAGCAGTTTACAACTTTGTTTGTATGCTTTCATGAAGACCTTGAACAAAGACAAGCAGATTTGAAGCACACTTCATAAATTTTTTAGCTTTCAGTTTGATGGTCACTTCCTGGTGTGTGTGGAAGACCTTTATTTTTCCTGTGTTTTTTTTTCATAAATTTGTTTGTGGTCATATGTGAAATTATTTTTGTTGCAGTTTTGTCATGTGTAACTCTTATATTGTCTATGTTTACGCCCTTTTTTTCCCAGCAAAAAGGAAAAGTATGTATTCATCATGAGTAGGTGTAGAAAGTAGCAACAGTCTTAAGCCTACATTCATTTCTTTCTTTTTAAACTGTACCTTCTAATTGTGATGCTTTTTTTTTTCATTCTTGACAGCTCAAGGCTCGAGTATGTATCGTAGTGTAGAACACACATTCCTAATGTCTCTGTGAATTAAGTCATATTTTCACCAGTTTGTTTTATGTGGTTGAAAATTCATGTAGTTACACCAAGTTTGATTTCTTGAATTGTTTATAAATATAGAATTCTTTGAACTGTCATTACCCTTGGATGTTACAGCATTTTTAAAGTGTCAGTGTTTGCATGAAGGAAAGTGCATGAAGTGTTTGCATGATGGTGTTTGCAGGATGTATTTGCACGAAATGTTCATATTAGGCATCTGCATGGAGTGTCAGCATGAAGTGTTTGCATGAAATTTTTTTATAAAGCGTCTTCATGAAGTGGTTTACATGTTGTCAGTCATTCAGCTAAAATGGGAATTAAAAGCTCCTTGTGATAATTGTGATAGCATAGCTTAATTAGGTGCTTAAAAGTTGGAATACTATCCTTGGATCATGCATGCACTAAATACTAACAGGTGTCACAGCTATTGCACAAGTATAAGTATTTTAAATAGTCCTTGTTATTAAATATTCGTGATCACTGAGTCAGCAGTCTCTGCAGTTTTTAGCATATTTCGTTGAGCTTTCTAACATGATTTTTCAGTTAAATATAGTTTTATTTATTTTACAACCCTCATTGTCAAAAGTGCATTATTCGGAGAACAAACAGTATGAAACTAAATTTCTTCACATCAGAACAGAATTCCTAAGGCAGAAAATGAATGTTAGAGTTATAGGAGTTCTGCGTGCAAGACTTGTACAGTATAAGCCAATTTTAATTCTATTGCATGAAGTGTAATTAAAATTAGTACAGACTGAGGTCGTGCAAGGCTCGGTCACAGCAGAGCTGGCAGGCACCTAGCTAGTCCTGGCTTGACCAGGCTTTTACCACCTCACCTTTCTCTTCCCCACCCTTTGCTATACTATACTATATGTGGCTATGTTCGATCTCTTTTTTTATTTACTTCACCTATTACATGTCTATGACAGACAGCAATCCTTGACCATATATATGTGCTAAAAATTCAGCAGATCACACAACTCAAAACACTGGTCTTTTAAAAGTTAAGAGGGAACACACTGGTGGCTAGTACCGATTAAGATTTCTGTACAGAAATCATTGAGGGAGACTGAAACACACTGTTGGGATTAAGCCAGTGATGAACAACGCGGACATGTTTCAGCTTCTCTTGTTAATCATCTTTACAGAGCATGTGGGCGGCGATTGACCATGTAGTGTCTCATGATAGTGATCATTTTCTATCTGCATCACACTGCGAAACACGACCATAACAGTTCTACTGTTAAAAGTCTACAGCTCCTCATGCAGCGTGTGAATGAATTTGTCATACTTTGGGCTGCTTGATTAGTTCAAAAGAAAGGTGGTGGTTGAGCTGAAGGGCATTATGATGAAACATAACACGGAATCCTGGCACCATAGTAGAAATTTTGGTACAGTAAAGTGCCATCACAAATGCAAGTCTTTCCTATATGCAGTGCATTTATTGTGTTGCATTTGCAACAGTGCACGTATACACAATTTAAGCAGTACAGTACAGTAATACTCTGAAGTCATTAATAATGTTAGCATGCTGTTCATGCACCATGTTGTACATTGCAAACTCGCCAAGTTTCCAAATCGTTCCTATCCTCAGTGCATACGATGCATGCTTCATAGATTCGCCGGTTACTCTTAATATTCATTGCACATAGTTATAAATATATTACAATTTGGAAGGCCCAGGCCTCATCTTGCCTAAGTGCATCTATATAATGATTATTAATTTATGTTTTTCAATGGTGCTCCCTTTTAAAGCCATGGCAATCAGCAAGTCGCTATAAACTGAAGGCAACTGTTCTGTTCTGACTAAACTTTCAGGCCCTGACCATCACTCACATATTTTCACTTGGGTATTTGCATTATTCATCGACATTTTAGTCATAGCATCAAGAGAGTCCCAAGAAGTTAACATTGCCAGAGTTTGAATTAACAGCTGTAGAGGTACTGATAGCCTCTTAATAACAGCTTGTGAATACCTCTGCAGCCAGACTTCAGCATGCTTTGTAAACATTTTTTTTTTTGTCCTTAGGATGAAGATCTCAAGAGGACCATTGAGGAAAGTGCCCAACTTCAAAGAGCGTATGAGCGATATTTCGACACAGTGCTTGTGAACAACAATTTCGAGAAGACCTTCGAACAGCTTAAGGATGTAATTGATTCATTATCAACAGAACCTCAATGGGTTCCCATTTCATGGGTTTACTGAGATTGTCCTTTTGTTTCGTTTGACAGAGTTCACACTTAAAATAATCTGGTTTTTGTTGGTTCAATTGAAAGAATTCTATCAACAGTAAGAAATTGACGATCCAAAAATATCTTGCAGAACTTAAAAACCATTCCTTGATATGATGAGTCGATGCTCATTGTTTATGCTTAATGCTGAGGTTACGGTATACAAGAGGAGACTCAAAGTAATGAAAATTTTTTTCTTCAACTAGGTATCATATTTATTCTAACATTCCCAAGCATCATTCTGCTTAAGAGCCGTCTCTAATTAAAAATGGACTTGTGCACTGCTTCACCTACTGTTAAAAACAGCAGAACCACTCCTGTAAATCTGTGCTTCTTGGTTTTTTTTTGTTTGCCTCATCCACATCTTAAGAACTTATGAATTAATTTCTTTTTTTGAGGTAAAGTCACAAGGGGTAAAATGTGGGGCATTGTTCAAGCAGAATGAGTAGCATTGTCACATGATTCATGTTGGAAAGTGCTGCTTACTCAGTGCTGTGCTGGTGAGAGCGTTGTGGCAGTGCACAAGCCATTTACCCTTGTTCCACAAATTGAGGTTATTTTCTGTTAGCTATATTGTAATATCTTGGATATTTCAGTGTAAAAATGCTGACTGACTGTTGAAAAGTGTTTAAAAAGCACAAACCATTTGATATAATGAACTCATAGTTGGAACTGAAGTTTATGCACACCTTGTTGTTTTGCGTCCACTTTTACAAAACTGTCATGGAAAGTGATGGAGGCTCATGATGAAGCACTGAGTAGTCATATGCAATGATATTACATCCCCTCTCAACTCGTTGAAAAAAAGTCTCATCATTTTTTTATCTTCTCTGGTACGGTAGGAACACACGTTAGAAGACATCCAGGTTTTGTACCGCATCTTTGTTGTGCTTAGATCTGATAGTGGGCATAGTGGATGCCATAATTCAATATAAACGAATCTCTTTTTTTGTTATCATTATTTTTCACCTTGTGACATGGCCGTTTATCGTGTCGTTTATGTACGAAGACCTAAAAGCATATGTATGCTGTACAGTGCTGGCCTAGGCCATGCTAACTCCGTCCATTTGTTTAATACATATCTGGCATTTTTGTAGCTGTGATGGCTGCACCAAATACCAGAGGAACTCCTAAATATTGTGTTTAGGCATTCCACTTGGCAATGTGTTTGTTAGCCAAATGAGGAATCTCAGAGATAGCTGCCGGAGCAGCATTGTTTTACATCAGATGTAATTCTTTCTGTTGCACATTCCATTTTAAAGCTGTTTGTTGATTTTGAGTCTTGCCTAATATTACAGTATGTGCATAGTTTTCTGATGCAAAGCATGTTCTTTTATCTGTTTGTGTATACATGTGTGCATGTGTGTATGCATGTGTTGAATGAACACAGGCCTCTTGGCATTTCTGCAACTGATGACGCCACCTAAAATGATTACACACACATCGCTCATAGTACAGAAAATCATCTGCATCCAGTTCCATGCAGAGCATACTAATTTTTGTCAGTTGCTCTCGGGGTCCCTGTGTCATATTTTTGTCTTGAAACGGGAGTATGCACGGGCAACTGTTTGTGTAAAGCTTACTAGTAAAAACCTCATGCCATTCTTGTGATTCATAATTCTACCTTGTTATATTAAACTAATGTTGTTGAAGTAAGACTGGTAAGACAGTAAAAGCAGGCGTTTTATTGTTAGAAATATTATTTACAATATGCCATAAATCATGCATAATTTCATGGCTTGACCCTGGCTGCAGTGGCAGTGAACGAATAGGGACTGCATCTAACAATTCAGATTTAGTGTGTATCAGGTGCACATGAGACAAGTTCCAGGTGGTCAAAATTAAACTTGAGTGTGCCACTTTGGTGTGCTTCATAATCAGAATGAGGTTCTAGAAAAAAAAAAGAAACCCTAACAATTTATGTACACATCTCAGTTGTATTAATATATTTTGCCCTGTTAAATGATGCAATTAGGGGACATACATAGCTGGTTGCTTGTTATATATACACAGTGCTTGTCATCATTACTGAAGTCTTCAATCAAGAATGAAAAAAGTTTACTGTGCACTTCTTTTTGTAAGCTTGACAGTTTGCATGGGAAAACTCGCAAATATGTCTTCATATATGACATGTTTCCAGTTCTGGTTGTTTATATGCATGTGCAGGCAAATGTTGCTTCAATTTGGAGGTGTACACCTGCTTGTATTGTACAGTAGGTCGGTGCCTTGTGGAACAGGGTGTGTGGTGGCACAAGAGTGAGTAGTGCACAGACTGAAGAATATACTTAATGCAATAGAGTACCTGTTAAGCAGTCCTGCTTGTCTATAAAAATTAGTATCACTTATTGTGGTTGAAAGAATATGATGAGGTAGTGTTAGTGATCACTGTTGCTCACTTGGTCATTATGTGTGTAGTTTTATGGAATGCACTGTGCAAAATTTACATTCTTGCCTGTGAGGAAAGGTTAAGTGCATTCTAGGTTTTGGATACGTGTGAGTGTAGCTGTACCTTTGTATTTGTAGATTACGTGCACCTTTTGATACCACAGTGATACCATGATGCAACAGCAACACTTTGTCATATGATGAGTGCTCAGGTATTAAGTGAAATGTGACAAAGGCACTGGTAGTAAATAACCAAGGGTAATATGCTTTTGGCATGTTGATATTTTTGTGAGAGTAAATAATGTACTTTATTAAGAAACCTGTGAATTTCATCACATGTTTTAGTTTTCGATATTCATATGCATGATATTTTGTAAGCAGAAGCATTCAACATGTGTGCTTATAATGGCTGTAACTTTTGTCCAGTAAGGTGCTTTTTGTAATACTTTGAGTTTACTGACATCACAAATAGTAACTGACATGAATTCTCTTATTGGAGTGTACGATATTTTGCATCATCATCTGCTACTGATTATGTGCCATGCAGAATTTTGATGTAAGCTTGTATGCCAACCAAGTGCAGTCTACTTTTTTTCGGAGAGCTTAGATGTATTTTTGAAAAGTGTTTGCTTCAAGAGTGAAGCATGTTTTTTATACCTCGCGTAGGATTTTTTTTACTACAGCCAGTTGCAACCATTTATCCAAATGAACTATCCCCGTGAAAAAAATTTCTGAGTAATCTGCTGTTCCGACACTTTGTATGACTGAATTAACTTGGTCATCTTTACTATGTATTGAATTTAGGGTTTCCCTTCTGCTCCTCGATTTACACATTGCCCTCATTGAATGCTTTTATTTGCATAACAAATGTGGTACTAATTAGTGACATAGTATGTTCAGTGTCACTTGCACTTGTTTCAAAATTTTGCCCTTGATGGCTTCTAGTGTTGTCCCATAATTTTGTGCAAAGACAAATGTTTTGTTACATGGTATAAAAATCTGTTTTAATTAAATAGATCAGCTTTGCAATGACAAACTCAGCTTTTGTGTTGATTAGGTACAATGCGCCTTCAGTTCATGAAGTTGTAATGAAGTCATGGCTCACAGTTTTATAACCCTAGCTGCATACTTGAGTCTTAATGCCTGGTAGCTACTTCATGAATTATGAACAGGCACATTTGGTTGTGGCAGCTGCTTGTGGTACATTGTACCTTCTTCTGTTATTGCCCCAAATGGTTTCTCTGCTGTAACATTGTCATGTGAAAAACGTCTGCTTCAAATAACAGTTCTTTAATACACATACATTTTTATATTTTAGCCAAACTTTATTAACATTAACAGAATTTTCATTGCAACGAGGCACCATTGAATTAGAAACAGATCTCGCACTGCCTGATGACACTGTTGTATGAAAATAAACCAAGCAGACTGATGGTATGTTTTCGAGGCACTATACAGCCATTCCATTTTTACATTTGTGCTGGAATTTTCATTTTTAAGCTCACATGTATTATATATCTAAGGTCTCTATGAACTCAGATTTTTATAGAGCTGTTACCTGGTTGCCATTTTGGCATCACCCGTCCAGAACTGTGCCTTTGACAGCTGTACAATAAATTTGTGTTGCATTCATGCTAGAATGCTTTTTCTGTTTTTTTTTTTTTTTGTTCTTCAATAGTATCTATTTGACATGACAGCTATAGACGCTCTTGTAAGGGTTGCTAGCATGCCAATCTTCTCCCGGCTACTTAGTGGCAGTTCAAAAAACAGCTCTTATAGAGTCTATGTGTGCCATAGACTCACATTCTCTATTTTGTAAAAGTGCTTGGTGTAAAACAGTTCTTAAAGTAGCCTAAATAGTTGTCTCAGTATATCATAAAATTTCTTGGGTGAAGTGGTTAAAATATGGATCACAGCCAATTCACTGCAAGAAAATGATCTGGTCGAATAACATGTAAAAAGGCCTCTAAACTTCAAACGTGATCCTGTAAAGCTTCTTGAGTGAGTTGGTCATTACATATTGAAGCTATTATAGTGCAAAAAAAAAATTGGCACTGCCTTGTCCTTTTTTGGTGAATGCTTTTTTATTCTCTGTATTGGCTACAATGCTAAATGCACTAATTTTAAAACCTGCTTGTCTTTTTTTTAATTAAAAGTCATGTACAGTTATATTGGTTTGCCATTGAGGCCATATCCCGTCTGACATGGCACTTATGTTTTAGGCATTGACGTCATTAATGAGCACAGTTGTACATCTTTGAAGTTGAGTAGCTCACCAGTACTCACTGGAGATGTTGATTATTCACCGAATTTCCGTTTAAGGAGTATTTGTTGAAATAAATTTGTCAACCTATCTTCAAGGTTAGGAGTATCAATAAATTGAAGTGCCTTTTTCCCATGCTGTCATTTGGTGAGCTTCTTTGCCAGATGCAAGCATATCATCATGCCCTAGAGGTGGTGCGATGGTTTTACAGCAATGCTGTATATGGCTAAGGCTAATTGTGTGCGAGCAAAAAACCCTTGCATCTGGGAGCAGTGGAAGAACAAGTGTAGCTGAACTATTTTGAAGGAGACATTTTGAAGCGTCACACCTTTCTGAGTTAGAATAGTTTCGCTAGTGCATGACACTGCACAAGTTGCGTGCCGCAAACATTTTTGGAATCTGTCAAGTACGAACGAAGGTAAGAGAGATTTGTCGCCCGGTTCAAGCGCTTACTTTCTCTCTCCTTTCGTATTGGCGAGCGCGCTGAAATCTACACAGACAGGGGAATGACCAAGGAGCAAGAAAATGCGTCGTTTCGTCAGCTCATGTTATGACCTGAAGCAGTTTCTTGACCTTTTTTTTTTCTTCGAGCGCGCAGCTAATGCGAAATGCTTTCATCGCGAGTAGGTGGACACGTGGTGGCTTCTCTCGGAGGCCACAGTAACTACACAGCCCGCGATGCTCGTATCGGCCGATGGCCTTGAATTTGGATATATATGGCACCATTTGTAGAGAGAAGATTGGGGGACAGGTTTCTAGCTGACTTCCAAATTGTAAATTTCAGGCCGCGTGTAGCGCTGTAATGTTTAGCTCGCGTGTTCTCTGGAGCTTCGACTACTAGCCGGCAGTGTTTTTGACCATGCTCAATAAATGTTGCTCGGCCCCGTTCATAAAGTCGAACCCAGCTGGCAAAGTAGGCTTGCGCCGGGTTCTCCTCCAGGGGGGGGGGGGGGAGGCAAGTTTCATCGCAGGTATGCCCCCTATTAAGTTACATGGGGCATGCTTGGCACACCCTCTTTCCTGGGGTAACTATTAGGGGGATGGGCTGCTAACCCTCTCTCCTCATCGCGCACTCCGGATGCCTGGTACCCTATGTGGAATAGCGGAGCGAACGAATGCGTTAGAGTGGACACATTTTTTTTTACCGTGATGGGGTTTGAACCCGGGCCTCCCTCACTGAAGGTGTCTTAACCACTGCTACTCACCTGCGCTTGCAAAATGTGAGCATATCTGAACCAGTGATGAATGCCCCGTATTTTCGAATAGCAAAATGGCCAAGAGAACAAAATGAAAAGTGTACACAGTGGCGTACCAACTCCGCGAGTGCGGGGAGGGGGGGGGGGGGGCAAACCTATCTTACGTACTCGTCAGCATTTGTATATATATATATATATATATATATATATATATATATATATATATATATATATATATATATATATATATATATATATATATATATATATATTTGACGCCCCACCGTGGTGGTCTAGTGGCTAAGGTACTCGGCTGCTGACCCGCAGGTCGCGGGTTCAAATCCCGGCTGCGGCGGCTGCATTTCCGGTGGAGGCGGAAATGTTGTAGGCCCGTGTGCTCAGATTTGGGTGCACGTTAAAGAACCCCAGGTGGTCGAAATTTCCGGAGCCCTCCACTACGGCGTCTCTCATAATCATATGGTGGCGTTGGGACGTTAAACCGCACATATCAATCAATTGTATTTGAAACGGGTTGTTGAACAAACAGGAGTTGACTCGGCAAACGAGAGCTTTATTTAGCGCAAGGGATAACTGAATGCAAGCCTGCGATCACAGCGCGTCTTCTTCTTCTTCCTTTACTCGAGCTTCGTGTCCACTACTACCCTCGTTACAATGACCCCCGGGCGATGAGGAGCCGTCCTGGCGACCTAAAAAATTGCCCGCAGCTTCTTTCGGGGGAACACTGAGGAGGATGCGGAGCATATAATTGGTTAACGGGGTGTTAAAGTGCGACTTACTTGGGTCGATGGCTAAATTGGTTAACGTGGTTGTGAAATGGGGTGTTAAATTGCGACTTACTTGGGTCGCTGGCTGAATTGGTTAACGTGGTTGTAGGAGGGGTGTTAAATGAGTGAACACGTACGACACGTATGCGAAAGGGCGGTGTTTATTTATTGCGACGAACTTTGAGCACGATGGCTTTTAGATGCCACTTTGGCCGGCGCTGGTCGAAGGGACGTCGATCATTGCGACCTCGGACGTCGACGCGCCGTACAAACCAACCGACGAGCGGCAACTGAGCGAGCGAGCACCGACCTTGAGTATATATACAGCGCGACGGCGCATGCACTGTCAGCTGTCGAATGTTCTAGAAGGGGGAGAAGCGCAACGGCGCATGCGCGCGCGTCAGCTGCCGATGTTCTCGAAGCGTGACGGTGCATGCGCGCTACATTATACAGCTAGCGAATGTTCGTGAAGAGGAGAAGCGCACGCGGTGTGTAGAGGAGGAAGGGTGCACAGATGGTGGAGGAGTGAAGCGCGCGCGGTGTGTAGAGGAGGAAGGGATGCACAGATGGTGGAAGAAGGAGGAGGAATCTTGCGGACGGCGCCGCACTACAAGCCTCGAGTATTAGATGCTCCGCATCTAAAACAGGTGTACACAGAAGGGTCTTGGAATGGCTTGAGCCGAGAGATGCGTACGATTTCTTGTCCCCGACGCCGCTTGTCCGAAGATGCACAAGGTAGTTGACTGGGGATGTTTGGCGTACAACTCGATAGGGACCATGGTACCTGGACGAAAGCTTGTGGGAGAGTCCTGGAGGAGTAGAAGGAATTTATAGCCACACCAGTGAGTTCGGAGCAAAGCTCATAGGCGTGGTTGACGCGTCGTGGCGGTGTTTTTGTCGCGTCTGGTCGTGTGACGTGAACGCACGAGCAAGCTTCCGGCATTCTTCAGCGTGTGCTGCTGCTCGAGAAACGGTTGTCAACTCTGAAGGGTCCGGTCGATAAGGAAGAATGATATCCATTGTTGATGATGGCTCGCGTTCATAAAGAAGGAAGAAAGGCGAAAATCTAGTGGTGCTTTGCGTTGCAGTGTTGTAGGCATATGTCACAAAAGGCAGCATGCTATCCCAATTGGACTCGTCGGATGAAGCGTACATGGCCAGCATATCTGCAAGTGTACGATTAAAACGCTCTGTCATCCCATTAGTTTGCGGGTGATAGGCTGTGGCAGTGCGGTGTATGATGCGACACTCGCTAACAACGCTTTGATGGCATCGGAGAGAAAAACGGGGCCGCGGTTGCTTAATAGCTCCCGAGGTGCTCCATGCCTTAAAACCAGGTTTTGCAGTATAAAACATGCAACGTCTTTTGCGGTAGCAGAAGGTAACGCAGCTGTTTCAGCGTACCGCGTTAGGTAGTCGATAGCGACAATGACCCAGCGGTTGCTACTCGAAGTATAGGGAAGCGGACCGTAAAGGTCGATTCCGACACGATCGAAAGCTCGTGTTGGACACGGCAACGGCTGCAAGGGACCTGTGGCATGTTGAGCGGGCATTTTGCCTCGCTGGCACGTAAGGCAAGACCTTACGTAATGGCGAACAAAACGGCACATACCGCGCCAGTAGTACCGCAGCTGCAAGCGAGTGTATGTTTTCAACACACCAGCGTGGCCACGTTGCGGATCATCGTGGAACGTGGCGCAGATGCCAGAGCGCAGATGTCGGGGAATGACGAGCAACCACTTACGGCCGATCGAGCTGCAGTTTCGGCGGTAAAGCACGTTATCCCGAATAGCGAATTGTCGTGCTTGACGGTGAAGCGTCCTGGAAACTGGAGCGGGCGTCCGGTTTGAGAAAGAGTCCAAAAGGGAAGAAATCCAAGCGTCTTTGCATTGCTCGGAAGGCATGTCCGAAATGCTGATGGCCAAGGCAGTACTGGTGCACAGATAGGTGAGCTGACAGGCTCTGAAGCCAACGGCGAACGTGACAGGGCATGGGCGTCGGAATGCTTCCGGCCAGAACGGTAGATAACACGGATATCGAACTCCTGTAACCGCAATGCCCAATGAGCAAGCCGACCATTAGGATCTTTTAGTGAAGATAACCAGCAAAGCGCATTGTGGTCTGTCACAATATCAAACGGACGTCCATATAAATAAGGCCGAAATTTTCCGATTGCCCAAATAATGACACTCCTTTTCAGTTACGCTGTAATTCTTCTCGGCTTTACTGGTGCGGCTGGCATAGGCAACGACGTACTCGTCAAAGCCATCTCTGCGTTGGGTCAGTATGGCGCCTAGTCCGACACCACAAGCGTCCGTATGAAGCTCCGTTGGAGCAGACGGATCGAAATGTCGGAGTATGGGAGGCGTAGAGAAGCCGTCGGAGTTCCTAAAATGCATTTTCACATGCCTGCGACCACGCTGACAAATCAGAACTTCCGGCAAGAAGATTGGTCAAGGGAGTGATAGTGGAGGCGAAATCGTGGACGTAGCACCGGAAGTACGAACATATGCCGATGAAGTTTCGGAGCTCTTTGATGGTGCTTGGTTTTGGGAACGCCGCGACTACATTAAGTTTTGTAGGGACCTGGAGAATGCCGTCCTTAGAAACCACATGGCCGAGGATTACAAACTTGCGAGCGCCGAAGTGGCATTTCTTCAAGTCAAGTTGAAGTCCCGCCGTGTAAAGGCACGTAAGAACTTGCTCGAGGTGGCTGAGGTGGGTCGCAAAGTCGCTTGAAAATACCACAATGTCGTCCAAATAACAGAGGCATGTTTCCATTTCAGACCTCGCAAGATGCTATCCATCATCCTTTCGAAAGTGGCAGGTGCATTGCAGAGGCCAAAGGGCATAACAGTGAATTCATGTAGTCCATCTGGTGTTACAAAGGCTGTTCGGGCGGTCACCCTCGGCCATGGGCACCTGCCAGCAGCCGGAGCATAAATCCAACGAAGAAAAGAACTCTGCTCCATGTAGGCAGTCCAAAGCATCATCGATGCGCGGCAGAGGGTATACGTCTTTGCGCGTTATCTTGTTGAGTCGGCGGTAGTCAACACAGAACCGGATGGATACGTCTTTTTTCTTGACGAGAACAACCGGTGAAGCCCAGGGACTGTTGGAGGGCTCGAGGATGCCACGTTTCAACATGTCGTTCACTTGTTCGTTGATGTTCAGCAGAGGACACACGGTACGGACGCTGTCTTAGTGGGGCTTGTTGACCGGTGTCAATACGGTGAACGACCGCAGAGGCTCGGCCTAAACCTGACTGGTCATGATCGAATGAAGAGCGAAAACGAAGTAAAAGATTTATAATCTCTTGGCGCGGAGTTGGTGCGAACTCAGAGTCGATGGCATCCGAGAAGACGTCCAGAACATCATTAGGCGCGTTCGTAGTAGTGACAGCACAAATTGGGAGCGAAACCGTAGAATCAGGTATAATAGCTAGATAAATGCAATCGCAAGGTTCGTAGTTTCCCAGGCATTCTTCATGTAGTAGGGATGACGGGCTGTCCGAGGGATTGCACACATAAATGGCAGCGTGACCGTTGCGAAAAACGACGACGGCAAACGGAAGCATGAAATTTCGACAGCACGCAGATGTGACCGATGGCATAAACAACACAGGTGGTTTCGGAGGAGAGGTACACGACACCGGGACAACAGCTGAGTTCAATCACACTTTAACAGGCCGAGTAATGGCGCCCTTAGCCCAATTTCTGCGTCCAATATGCGACGCTTATCTTGCTATCATGCCTATTTACTTGATTATGATTTGGCGGTTAATACATATAGCACAATAGTTTGTTTAATAAATTTATCATGGATGTTACTTGTCGGGATTGAGATGTATCAAGCGTCAATGACGATACATTCACGTTGAACGGGACTATAGCTGCCAAAGACCAAACACATTCGGCGAACCTTCCTTTATCGATGTACAGTAAACATTTACTAGCCCTCTAAAGGCGCGTTTTCCTTTCGTGTTACAGGCCGATTTCTATGAAGGAGGGATCAACCATAATTTTTCAATGAATGATTGCTGTATATTTTTTGATAATAAGTATTACACTTTCTTGCATATATTCAGGCCTGTGTGTATTAAAATTTGCTTTGTTTTCTAATAGTCTGAACACTCTGTCTGGAGCATGTCATTATTATTAACATTACTATTGTTAAATTACTGTATTAACATGTTATTAACTTCTCAACTATTTTTTTTTGAAATGGATAATTTGTGGGGTTAGGGGCGTACTACATTGTTTACACTCATTGTATTTGTATTAACATTTCTTAAGGGGCCCTCAGGCACTTGCATAAATGCAAATACAAACGGAGTAAACAAAATTTTCTTTTGAAGGAACAAAATGTGGGTGATTATAACGCTAAACTATCCCTCGTTTCTTGCTTTCGAAATGGTCCTTAGCTGCATATGATTGGTGTAAACAGTCTTGGTCATGCACACAGCACCAGCTTGTTACGCGAGGCAACAGATGACGCCAAAATGGTCTATCGCGTATAATGACCATTTACGGACGACCACGCAACAAATAAAAGAATGAACTATATTTGATACGGCATATTGTTTGCCATTGGTTCTTCGTCATTTAAAAGTTTCTTCGTATCATAAAATCGCCTGCTTGCTACATGAGGTCACAAAGCCGCGGAGAGCATCTCGTGACGGAATTCAAGTAGGCTAGCAATCACATAAGCAGAAGTTACTTATAGCAGCTGGCGAGATGAATTATGAGTATAAAAAATATTTCCACTAGTAGTACAACGGTGTTTAGTAGCTTACGCGCGTATACATCTCTGTGAGCTCATACTTGCTGAGAGAAAGAGGAACAGAGAGAAATAAGCAGCGCTTCACGTGTGGGCTTTTTTGCTGTCCGATATTTATTTTGAGCTGTAAAAGACAATTCAAGCGTAGTGAAAACCAACAAGCCCGACTCTTAACTAAGCCTCCATAGTGCTAAACACCACGGTGTTTCACCTTCTCCCTGCTACGGAGGGTCAAGTTGTGGGGCAAGCTTAAAAGCTGAGCATCCTACTGAGCTCGAGTCCACTGCTTGATTCGTGGCCACTTTCCAAGCTGCCGCTGTGGCTACAAGTACCATAATAAAGGATGATCAGGTTTATCAGAGACTAAAGCGGAAACACTTTTTGGCGTTCAGTATGGAAAAACTTAAACATCAAAAACAATTCGTCACACTCGTCAGCTCGCAACATCTTCGACAGAGCAGCGGTGATATATCCTTTTCGAAAAAAAAAAAAAAACTATCCGGAAGCAGCAAACGCTTTGACTGGTGCATAAAAAGTTTGCTCGTTTACATCCGTATATAACTGCATCAACAAGTCACATCAGAATAAAACAGGAACAAGTGATGTCATATTATAGGGCGCCTGTTCAGTGCTTGCCTGCTCTGCAATACTACAGCAAAAGACGCGAAAGCGTCCTGTAGGCCACCCGCACCGCAAAGACCTTACAAGAAAAATCATCACAGCGGATATGTTGGCAAATTTCACTATGTTGTTACAGTGGCTCGTAACATTTTCATTCTCCCGTAAGAACATAATTGAGTGATTACTGTTGTGACGGAAAACTTTGCCTATCTTGTTGGTTTCCCCAGCGTGCAGCCAAGAGTGACCACTGTCTTAAATGGGGGGGAGGGTGGGCTCAGCTTTTTTCTTTTTGGTCTGGATAGTTGCTCAGGTTAAAAATTTGTCCCTAGAATTAAAAAAAAGTCTGTTTCCCGGAAAGGGCGATTCAGATAATAGCAACATGTTTTAATGTTATTGATGTACCAATACTAATGTCTCAGTTTTTGAGACATAGCAAGTGTA
The DNA here is from genome assembly GCF_043290135.1 of Rhipicephalus microplus. Classification (NCBI taxonomy): domain Eukaryota; kingdom Metazoa; phylum Arthropoda; class Arachnida; order Ixodida; family Ixodidae; genus Rhipicephalus; species Rhipicephalus microplus. The sequence continues at coordinate 62,700,741 of NC_134710.1, read as the reverse complement.
GGTACTTAGCACTTTAAAAAATACATTTTAACAAAATACATGTTAACTTATTTTTTTTAACTGCTCCCACCAACTCTGCGTAGAGACTCATCAGGCTCATTCCATAAATACACGTTCTGCGAGAAAGAAAAACAAAAATAATTCGGAATATATCTAATCAGCACCATATTGACGGGATTTTTAGAAAAGGTCAAAACATGAGCTGGTTTGCATGGATTCATCATTATTATTTTTATAAGGCGTACATATTTGTTCATACAAAGTTAAAGTTCGTGTTGTATCAGTGGTTTCTTCAGTTGTTTCTACTCTCTCGTTTACCCGTGCTTTTTATTTACGGAGAATTTAGAGGATCAAATGACCGGACACGGTGTTCAGAAGGTACAATGAACGATATGGGTGCTAGGCCCCGCCGCGGTGGTCTAGTGGCTAAGGTACTCGGCTGCTGACCCACAGGTCGTGGGATCGAATCCTGGCTGCGGCGGCTGCATTTCTGATGGAGGCGGAAATGTTGTAGGCCTGTGGGCTCAGATTTGGGTGCACGTTAAAGAACCCCAGGTGGTTGAAATTTCCGGAGCCCTCGACTACGGCGTCTCTCATAATAATATGGTGGTTTTGGGACTTTAATCCCCACACATCGATCAATCAATGATATGGGTGCTAGGACACTCAAACCGGCGTGAATATATATCTTCTGCAGAAGGCTGACACGATTGCAAGTGCGCCGATATTCGAGAGGGTTTTATCATCCGATAAAACACGCGCATACGACGTAGGTGAGAAACGCTGGTCATAGCGACAAATTATAGACCTTAGTGCTCTTATCAAAAGTACCTCAAGGTGCGGTGCTTGTGCACTGCACCGTGAGGTATCCATGATGTGATCTGTACGTCAGATGACCTCGCTTGGCTAAACGTGACAAATATCCAGCGTGACCTCAAGTAATCTGCTAAACAATCAACCAACTTGTTGTAGCCGAAAAAATTGTGAAGGAGGTAGAAGTATGGCATGGCAGACCATGTGAAGGACCTTAGGAAAAAATATGACATCAATCTGTCTTCGGTCGTTAAAAAAAGAAATAATGTCGTGAGTAAATTCAAGCGAATGCGTAACAGTAGAATAGCCAAAACAAAAGCCGTGCTGTGATTGAGAGAGTATATTGTGTGCGTTTAGGTATTCTACATTGTATTTGTTAACGATATGCTTTAACAGTTTGGAGCTGGTAAAAAGCAAATATATTGGCGTATAATTTGGTATTTACTTGTTTTCGGACTTTAACAATTTCCACAGATGGAGAAATTTTGTAGAGAATATTGATTTCTTAAAATATTACAGAAAGGCAACTAGCATTTCATTGTGAATACCACTTTACAAGCATATTTAGAATACCGCCTGGGCCAGAGTGTTTCGTGACATCCAAATTTATTATAAGGTTTTATACTTCAGAGGGACCTGGTTCAAGATTACAAAGAGTAGGTATAGTTTGCTACACGCAGAAAATGAAGGAGAGATGCTGTTATCAGTAGAAAAAAAAACATTTTAATTAGGCGTTTGTTATTGCTTCAGTGTCCGAGGAACATTGGTCATCAAGAATAAACGACGAAAGCATACGATGGAAGACTGACCGACCTTTAGAACCTGGATGGAATTTTTTTCATAACTGAAGCCAAGGCTTTGCTAACGTAGTAGTCTTTAGCAACATTTATTTTAGCTTATAATTTATTTTACAATGTGTTAAATGAAGAAGCATTACCATTGCATTTCGAATTTCCATTCTTAAGTAAGTGCTTCATGCGCCGAGTTAGATGAATTGACATTCTTTTGTATCATTGGTGTCTTCGGTTCCAGGGTTCCATTTATTATATTTTTGAGGCACATACATTAAACGTCATTCACGCACAATGTCACAAAATTTATGAAGCAGTGCGAAATTCTCGTAAACTTTGAAATAGCTCAGAAGATGAGGCTGGAGTGTTTAATACAGAAGTGTCATCCACTTCAAAAAGTTCAATAACGTTTTCATTTCAGGTCTTTGAGGAGGGCACGCTAGGTTCGAGGTGACTTGAACAGCTTTATGGTCAGAAAATCCTTCATTGACGACACATTTTACACCATGCAATAGGAGCGCTGCAGCTCCATAACGAACAGACGCTGGAGGTAACTATTTTTGATCCGTTTTCTCGAAACTGCGAAACGCTACCGGAAACAGCAGTATTTGTGCAGTGATATGCGAGAACGTAAAAGAGTACACGAGCTGTTTGCTGATGCCTGCGGAAACAGTGTGCTTGTCAACACTCGCGACCACGCCTTCATATTCAAAGTTCACAGTTGCGGATCGAGCCACGCGCCCTCCTACCTCAGCGTCTCTTCATAGTCCTTCGTATAGCAAAAGACTGACGGGGCGTCCTTTCCTGTCGAGAACTAGGGGCGTAGCCAGAAAAAGACATGTTTCCCGGGGGGAGGGGGTGTTCACACCAAACCGACGGGGAGGGGGGGGGGGGAAACATGCATTAGCTTTTTTCTGTGACGTGACTATCGGCGGTAGTTTGAGCATATCATGTACATGGATATCAAATTCATGAGACTCGCCCCTCTCTTCTTGCGTATGTTTGTGAATTGTCATGCTGGACGCTGCTGCAGCTACTGGGAGAAGAGCAGAGGCGAAGTGCCGGTGGGCGCTATTTTAGTTTATTTAGGACCTTTAGGCCCGGGTTGTGTTCCACTCAGGCACAAAATATATTTTGTGAGTCTGAGTAAGCACATTCTCTGCAGACCACCGGCGCTTCTATGGTGCTTCGTTAATTCTGAAGGGGGGAACAACCCCACTAAGGTCACTCCAAACGACTCATATCTTTATGACCGTAACTGGCAAACGGGAAGTTCATGAAACATATTGAAGTATCATGCATGTCACACGCAAGCTTACCTGAAACATTCGCGCCATCGGCGGTTTGGAAAACGGAGCAGTGGGAAGGCTACGAAGGGCAATCACTGGGTGCCTTTGTCCTCATGTTTCGCTGTTGTGGCGCTGCATTTAGCACAGTATTTAGAAATTCACGCCGATCGCTACGCAAGTTTTTTTTTTTTTTTTTTTGCCGGTAAAATGGATGGCAACTGATCGTTACTAACTGTTACAGATGCCGCAGGATGGCGATCATGGCGCAACTTCTGCGTTCAATGAGCGGCGCTTGTCTGTCTGTCACACAGCTCTCTCTCTGTTTACGCTCTTACGGCGTGAATGGAGCCATTTGAATGTCCTATATTAGATGCAGTAGCGGCGCTCATTGCTGGAGCTAATAGCGGAGGCCACGTACGAAATCACGCACTGTGCAGACAACGCAATCGGCTCTACACCGCCTTCTACTGTTGCATATACCGTCTGTCACGCGACCGATGCGGCGCCCGGCCTTCGAGCCCGCGTGTTTTACGCAAGACTCGCCGGCATCAGCATTGTGCAGCCGCGCTAACTTTGAGCGTGGTGCAAAGGACGCTCGAACGTAGATGCTGTAACGCCACGAGAACAATGCTGGGAGCGAGCATGGCAACCGAAACATAAAAGGTGTTTTAATACATCATAGCTGTTACTGTACACATAGCAAACACGAAACTACGTATGTGCATATGACGTACTCGCGCATCCTGCGGGGCACAAGGGATTCGTTCGTATTCACAAGCAAGAACACTGCACAACCGGCATTCGCCTGAGAGGCGTTTGTCGTGGTTTGGTTTTGTGATGGTACGAAGATGCAGTATCGCTGTACACTATAAAATACTTCAGCCACGTCACCCGCCAAACGATACATGAATATGCACTCGTTCTACGCACTGTTGTCTCCCCGTGGATAACAAAAGGTTTCAAAAATGTTCCTAGGAGCAGTAAACTACAACTGCTGGGGGAACACTGCGTAACGAAACAGGGCACAGAGCACGGATATTGTCCGCCATGGCTCAGTGCGAGACCTACGGAGGCACACATGCCACCGCCAGCCACCGCCGCTCAGTGGTAGGCCAGCTACACTGCACCACAGTTATTCAGATATATGAGATACGAAGCTGTCTTCCAAAATCCGGACACGCAGTTGGCCCAATAGATAGATCGCAAAACGGCGCGTCGTCTGCTATACGGTACTTCCGGTTCGAGGCCCATCTTGCGCAGTGGGATCGGGGAGAAAACATGTTCAATTTCGTGACGCGTTTATGTCTGCTTGTTCAGGAATTATGTTCGTCAATGTTTTTTCGCAAATCAATAGGTGATATATCACGCACTTCAGAGAATGAAGCGAGTCGTGGAAGTGGGCGAACACGAAGAACAGTAAGAGGCGAGTTTGTCCCGCCGTGGTGGTCCAGTGGTTAATGTACTCGGCTGCTGACCCGCAAATCGAGGGATGGAATCCCTGCTGTGGTGGCTGCATTTTCGATGGAGGCGAAGATGCTGTAGGCCCGTGTGCTCAGATTTAGGAGCACGTTAAAGAACCTCTGTTGGGCAAAATTTTCGGAGCCCTACACTACAGCATCGCTCACAATCATGTGGTTGTTTTTGGATGTTAAACCCCGCATATGAATCAATCATCAATTGGTAAGAGGCGAGTTTAGAGAGCAGCGTGCGGTTATATTTTGAAACACGCGGTAACCTTCTGCAAAACAAGCTCGATGTAGCCATTTCGAGCACAAACGCTGACCACTTAAAAATAACTCCCACGTATGGGCATTGCTGCCTGATGTCAACATACATAGGATGACAATATGAGTACGCGTACTCTGACCGATCAAGTACGACGGAATAGTGCATTTGCATTACATATTCTGCATCGTCAATTGCCCATAATATTCATGGAAACACTTAAACGTGTAAAAGGCCCGCGGGTAAGAACGTCTGCTCTATATAATAATGGTGTTGTGGGATGTAAAACGATCGCAGTGACGTCGCTTTTAAAGCGGCAAGTATCATGGCGTCTATATTATGTCTTGAAGCTTGAAGTGCCGATAGGCTGTGGTGTGTATGTTTAGTGCGGAGAATTTCGCATGCATGCATTGCAATGAAACACAATGTTCGAGTGCGTGAGTGAACGACATCCTAAGTAAATGGAGACGGAACGGCGTAAAAAGAAGCCAGAAAACAAAAGAAGCGCATTTCAGTTTCTGTGTAAAAAACAGCTTACTATTGTCACTCACTCTATCGAACCCCGTATAGTATATTTGCAACACAAAAGTAAATAAATATTATTACGAGTAATCCACATAAATACAAATGGCGGATATATCCTGAGCTTATGATATGAATAAAAATTTTTGTGTGTGAGAAAACATGCGCGATAACACCTTTTTCTGCTAAACAACAACCATGTGTCCGGTGGTGCATGCCATCTAGCGGGGTCAAAATGAACCAGGCGATCACAAACACGGCCAGGCTAGACTGCACCTGCGCGCTCGCGTAGGTGTAGTCTAGCCCGGCCGTGTCACAAGCTTGTTATTGCAAAAACATTGTCCACCCTATAACTGGGTTTACGTAAAACCCATGCTGCCGTGTTAATACGAATGAGTTACTTTTTAAATCATTTTCACTTCATTTAAATCATTGTGGAGTTTAATGTCCCAACGCCACCATATTATCATGAAAGACACCTACATCTAAGCACACGGACCTCAAACATTTTCGCTACCTATAGCAATATACTGCCTCACTGCAAGAATGCAATCTTGCTGATCGTGTGCCAGTACGTCTGCGGCACGCTGCCCGCGCCGGAACATCGCGCCGTATTTTTGTCCTGCGCGTGTGGCGAGTGGCTACACTGCACAGCCGTTAAACGTAATGGTAGCCATATTCGCAACTCTACACCCGTAGGGAGAATCTACAGTAACACAATTCACACCCGAGAGGGGGAAAGGGTCAATGACGTGTCTGGATTTCGATACATGGAGCCTATGGGGAGTTTCGCAATTCATATGATTGCATAGCTCTGCACTGACCAACATCTAACCATAGAGGCGCCACCATTGTGTCCTGTGCACATGGCCGCAAAGGGGCATTTCCTACGCACTTTTTACGAAGCGCACCGGCTAGCAAAAGTAAGGAAAATCTAAGGAGAGGCCCTATCCCACGGAGGAAGGAAAGGTAAGGAGAGGCCCTCATGTCACTCGTTGTGAAGCCGCGATGAAGCGGGAAGTCGACCATATTGACTGGGAAAATTCTCCTCTCTTGTTTACATATGAATGCGAAACAGAAGGCGCGACTCCCTCTCTGTCTCAAAAAGCACGTGGCCTGCATGCCGCGTGCGCCGGTGCTATCCGAAACCAACGGAACGGATTTACACGCTGTCTTGCCACGATACGGTTGACGAAATCTTTGCGTATGGCTGTTGTACTCTTGCACTGCCGGCGTTTATGATAAACACGGCAAGTTGCACGTTAAGCTTTTTTTATTTGATGTGTTTTTTGTGAAAATAAAGATGATATTTCGGACATTGTCGCGCAACGAACCAGGCACCGAAATTTGTCCAGCTTATTTCAGATCACTTTCTTCCCCTTTTGCGCTTCTCTTTAGGTTTTATGAAATTTTCGGTCAGGCTGTGGGCTAGACACAATGATAAAAAAAGAAAAAAATGTCTTCCCTGAAATAAACCCGGAGGTCCGTCATTATTCCAGTAAAGTCGGCGTCGGTGGTGCTTGTGTGCGTGGCAGCCCGCTGAGTTTGCGCCGGCCTCTTTGTTTTCGCCCTTCTTTTGTCCTACGCGCACTGGTTCCTACGGGTATCCCAAAGGTCATGATTTCATAAGGACGAAAGCAGCGAAGACCACCCGAAAGTGTGTAGGAACACGTCTGCAGTGTGATTGACGCGAACTAGCAGCTACCGAGAACGGAGACCAGGATCGCGTTAGGGCGAAAGGTGGGAAAGTTAGCCGAAGGAATGCGTGAGAAAATCTCAACATCACTTGGTCAACATCGTTCGAACGGCTTTGTCAGCTTCTGAATGCACAAGCACGCGCATCTAGTGAGGTGCGCCTAGTTACCTTGTGCAGGTGCATGTAGACATTTTAACGAGCTTTGCTACAATACAGACAATATTGCGGAGAGCGAGACAATATTGCGAAGAGGGAGCATCTTAAGCGAAGCAGAACAGGAACTCTAATGCGCAGAAGCATGTGGTAACTGTACAGGAACATGAAACGCAAGATTAGATTACAGTCTTAATAAGGGCCTGTGGACCGCAAATGCATCGTCCGTTGTCATAAAAGCAACATCGCATAACTGACACTAACCTGCAAGACATTCATTGAACGAATTCTAGAGCACAGTCGTTATCTTCTATGATGGCTTTTCAGCATAATTTTGATGAACGCTGCAAACTCGTAAAACGTACACGCGCGCTCGTTCGGTGGTTTCTAGTTCAGACACCTGGTTACAACCACCACCGGAGGAAAATCGCGTAGCTAACAATGTGGCACAAAGAATGGATGCTGTCGAACACCTGCAGTACGCCACGGTTAGGTGCGAGGCCCATGAAAACACGCACACCGCCGCTGGACCGCCTGAACGGTGCCGCACCGCACTCCATCAACAAAAACAAAACGCCGCCATTGCGCCCAGTGAATATGGCCGCGCGGGACGTAATTTCTGCCACATTTTTTACGCCCTGCGCTGGCTGGGCATGCCCTCTCCTTTCCTTTCCTTATTCCGTGCCCTATCCTATCCCAATGCATTGCGAGAAGTGTGGTAGAAGCGACGTCAAACTTATGGGGCAAACAAACCGGTATGGGGCCAATAAAACAGCAGTCGCTCCGCGGCGTGCTCTCAGCGCTGTTTCGCTCATATAGTCCAGGCGTTAACTTAACGTGTATTGTATGGTTTGCGTGCAGTAAAATGTTCCGAGCACACCTTTCCCAGACTGCTCATGCGTGGCAGGCCCGAGCGTGGCGTGCTTAAATACTCCGTGGATTGTTTTTGTGCAACGGCACAGAAACCACCGGTACGTGTCGGAATGAAAATCACTCACCCAGAAGTGACTTACGCGTTCTGCTCGCCGCAAGGCTTTTTTTTTTTCTCTCTCTCTCTTAGCCCTATTTCCGGATCTACGGGCCGATTAGCAGTTCATTGCTCGTATATAGTGTCAGTGTCACAATTTTGAGAGCTTGCTTCGTAGCTATTCCGTGCAAAACCAGCCTAGTACTTGACGTACTTCACGTCGGTAAAAAAGCACAGCTGTATTGTATGCGTGATCATGCACGTAAAGTGTGTGTTTTCAGTGCGCACACAACGACACGCAGCGAGTGCACACCGTACAATGGATACACACTTAGTCCGGTAAAAAGAAAAGTTTATTGTCCTTCCGTATGAACAACACAACTTTTAAAAACGCGACACGATGCCAACAACACTAAAAACGAAAGTTCGCGTGTGTTCTCAGTTGACACAATGAGTAAGAAGCAACGGAGCGTACAGCTGAGAGCTCCGCATCCAAATACCATGCATTATTAATCAACAGTGAAGCGAACATACGTGAAAAGTGTCACAAGGTACATCCGACGGTGCACGTGATTCGCACCGAGTATACACTACAGCTGGATATCGCACAGGTTTTCTAAAAAAAAAGCACGCAAAAGAAGCAGCACTCGTGGATTGACTCGCTGCCGGCAGAGAACACAGCCTCCAAGACCGCTGCGGCGGCTGATCGCCGGAAATCGCGAAGTGTTTATCTGCTTCTCCGCTAGGAGGTAGTGCAGGTGTTTGCGATGCGGTGGCTTCACGAGGATGACGTAATGGCCTCTTTGATACTTTTCCTTTGTCAAATCTAGTTTTGTGTAATAGCCGCGAGAAAGAAACTTAAAAATGTGCTGCCTTTGCAACGAAATAATGGCTCTCCTAGGGTGAAAATAATTATGATTATGTTTACAAATCATGCAGACATTTTTGTGTGGTTTTGAGACGAAACATTTTGAAAGCAGCACCCCCGAGCTATAGTTTGGCTGGGCCTAGGGACTCTATAATAAAATGACAAAAAGCTTGCCGTTTGCACGTACATCAGCATCTCTTATACAGAGTTCAACATCAGGCCAATGCCCCGCTCTCGACGCCTAATTCACACTTTTATAGCACGACGACGGATGACGCACATGGCCATGTCCCGACATGAAGTTCAGCCCAACTGCACATAGTGTCTCCTGTTGCGCACGATTGCTTTTTCAATGTGCAAAGAAAAATGCACAGGTACATACAAAATAAATGACCACGCGCTGCTTTTCCTAGAATTCAAAGCATTTATGCAAACATCGCAGAAGTAGACTCGTTAGTTTTTTGAAGTGCCAGCTAGCGTGCCCACCCAATGATGACAGTAACCGAAAAATAATATTGAAGTTTCAATTACGTTCATCATAACTTTTGAACTTCGGGTCATGGCCTGGAAACCCGAACAACGGTCTACTCAAACCGAAATAAATAGGTGCCAGGAAAACTCTCAAGCGGTAACCAGAACAATGATAACCCGACCTTCCAAACCACCAAATTAGTTCTCAAATGTTGCACTAACCTTGACTAAAAACTTGCTCTACCAGATTGAAACTACTACTTTGCTTTTGAATGCTAAATCAAAGCGCATAGGGACACATTAAGACTCCCTGATCAATATATCCTTTAGACGACTCGGTCTCTTGATGTCCACACAGCATACCTCTCGTTACGTAAGTTAATGACCTCTAAAAAAGCTTAAGTTCATCATCTGACTTCAGGTAGTCGTGGGAGTAGCAGTTTTCATGATGATGTAACCCTTGAAGGCACTTTCCGATCACATTCTGTCGATCAGAAGGCTCGTGCATCGTCGTACTGCACCTCCTGCCGCAAGAGAAACAGCACAACGCACGCCGCGAAAGAGTAGCGCTCGCACAGCCAGAGAGAGAAAGAATGAAAAAAAAAGAAGAAGCATAAAAGGTGATCTACGCGCCAAACGAAGAAACAAAAAAATGAAATGGTGCCTATGTCATCGAGGCGAGGCCCCGTCCTGCATTGATTTACTGTGAAAACAGTCTCACCACGCGCGTGGCTTTGTCAACGAAATGTTGCTCTAGCTGGTTTTCGCTCAAACATTAAGTATTTTTTCTCTACTTGTTCGAATACTACGCGTATGACGAGTTAAAGGTTCCTTGTTACTGCCAAAAACATTACGTGCGACGCAACAGCGCTGTCGAAATATTCAATGGGTTTTATAAAGACGTACACTTTTACTGTATAAAACGAGCAACACAAACATGAGGCTTTATGGTAGAGTAAGTTATTCGTTTTGACAGCACCCAAATAAATTTAACCCTTGTGAAAAGCTGTTCTCGTTAGCCCTGAGCGGCGCGGAGTCACCTTGGGGATGGCCTTCAGCTCTCCCATAGTAGAGTACCGAGTACTCTAAATCGTTAACCACTTTTTCTAAACACACACTATGTAGATGATTGTGCAAGTGCTGGGACGGCTTTATGCAATCCCATAGTAGAGCACCATGTACTCCTAATCGTTACATACTTTTTTCTCAACACACGTTCGAATTTCGGACGGTTGAATTATCTCCCCTAGTAGATTGTAAGATAGTCCAAACAAGGTCTATTTAAATAGGTTGCGAAGGCTAGACCAAAGAGCGTTTCACAAGCTATTGCCAACGACATCAGCATGGGGAGTTATGGCAGCTGCGATTGAAGCGTGACTATGTGTGGAGGTAACAAACACTAATAGTGGAAAAAGAATTTTGATTGAAAGACGATGCAACCGATATTTTTTACAAATGAGATTGCTTCTCTCCAAGAATAATAATATGTAGCTGTAATGAGAGAAGAATTTAGGATGGCTTTTATTATTACGAAAGTCTTAGGGAGCCTTCATGTGCGCGCGTCTCCGTGTTTTATAGTGTAGGGCTGTTAAAGGGCCACTAACCAGGTTTGACAATCTTAAGCGGATAAGCGCAATGCGTAGATGAGGCACGCGTGATCACGTTTGCCAAAATTTGCAACGCTACGCACCGCGGAAATGGGTCAAATTTCAAGATGAACGCTGCTCCCCCTCCCCATCTTCTGACGCACGCCTAGAGAATGAGGGCACGAGGTGGGCGTATGAATGGCTCTACGTACATGGCAATGCAGTAACGTTGGTCCTCTACGTAGGTGACTCTGCTTTGACGTTGTCAACAGTATACCACGTGACATGGCAAGAATTATTTAACACAGCATTCGTAGTTTATGTATTTGTTGCTTTAAGAGATTAATGAGGCTTGAAATAAATAATGAGACGCCATGAAAATTGTCCGCGTGTTTCCTTCATTTTTTTCCCGTCAAATGCTACGGGATGCGGCGCTAATGTGCCAGCGTTTTGCATGCATTCGTGTCCCTGCGGTCAGCGCACTGAGCAGACGACCGCCATTGAACGCTCCTACGCGTTCGCGCACTCTTTGTGCTCATCTACTCTACCGCGTCTAAGACAGTGTTTCCGAACCATCCCGTAGAAACAGTAAGAAGACCACAAAATAACGCTGGTCAACAAAGAAACGCTGCTCGCGTGCTCGGGGGTTGGACTTGTTTAGGCTCGTCATGCGCAAGCCACCTCGTGGTCGGATGCTGGAGAGGACAGGGAAGAGATTTGGCTTGCTAAGCCTACGCGGAGGAGCGGGAAGGGTTTCGAGCTAGCCTCCTCTCATCCTTGTTTCACGCCGCTTCAAAAAACCTCTTTTCTCTGCTCGTGATGACTGAATCGAAAATTTTTTTGGCAAAATGTTCCTCATCGGACACCCAACAAGTTCCACTGTCTAACTAAAATTCCGTATGGGCACTGTTGATTGGCCTTTTAAAAAGGCTTCTCGGTCACACACTCGATTTGGCGTGCAAATGCGAATTACCCGCACAGGAACTCTACAAATAACCATATCGCGCATAATCATGTGGCCGTAAGATCACGAGAGGTTACAGGCTAACAATCCCAACGCTTCTGCGGATAAATATAGCACAGTCTCTCGACTTTCCAACTGCGTGACTGACGCATACATTATATTTTTCACGAAAGACTTCAACCATTCGATTGGTCAGCTCCTCGCTTTCAATTTCGGTCTCTTGAACCGCGGAAAAATCGCTTTTCTTATCTAATGATCATGCGGCTCAATTGACATTACCGCCTTCGCGCCGAAAGACTTCTCGTGTTAAGAGTTATGATGTGTAGGGAATTTGTAACGTTATTAGCCACTCTAAGTTGAGTTGGTCTCAAAATATTTACCCAATTTAGCATGTCAAGCAGTTCAAACAGACCAATCGATGATGACACATTTGATGTTGATTGATTGATTGATTCATTGATTGATATGTGGGGTTTAACGTCATAAAACTACCATATTATTATGAGAGACGCCGTAGTGGAGGACTCCGTGAATTTTGACCACTTGGGGTTCGTTAACGTGCACCCAAATCTGAGCACACGGGCCTACAACATTTCAGCCTCCATCGAAAATGCAGCCGCCGCAGCCGGGATACGAACCCACGACCTGCGGGTCAGCAGCCGAGTACCTTAGCCACTAGACCACCACGGTGGCACCACATTTGATATTCATCACATTTTTGGAGCAGCCACGCATGAACAGCATGTCCTCAGGAACACATATCGAGTGACCGTAAATCAGCAACGCAGAAAAAAAGGGGGGGGGGGGGAGGTGGGTAGAGCCCGCCGCAATGTAGCGGGCGGTGTTGTAGTCCGTCGAGCAACGTTCATATTGGGCGAAGCTTTGAGGGACTGTCGTCGAAAGACGGCAGTCTTTGTGGGAGATTTCACGCTGCGTCCGGGCGCACGAGCTGAACATTCGTCGCTCTCTTCTCGAGTCCTTTTTCCAGGTCTACTGGCTGCTGCCATGTCAACATCGGTGAAGCCAGAATTTTCCTCGCCCTCAGGCAAAAATACTTCTAGGGGGTACTCGATGTAGTTTCCTTCAACATTTGATGCTGATGATTTCTCAGCCATAGTGTCGGGTCCGGGGTCTTTCTTCTGATCTAATTTCCTGTCTTTGCACGGGGTGCGCAAAAATATCAGCGCAGTAATCTTTCCCTCATCGCTATGACCTTGCATGGTTTCTTCTGAATCAGCTGCATCCATTATGTGTTCGGACAATGCACCTTCTCGAGTTGGGCCTGCCACGCTAGCATAGGAACGCACGCATTGGGTCTCGTTTTCGCCGTAGCGACGACACAGCCCGCAACGTGGAACGCGGCATTCGCGACGTATGTGGCCGATGCCGCGGCACCAAAGGTAGTGCGGGGCTCTACCTGGGACGTGTTCGAGTGTGACGTCTTCAGCGACTCGCAGATGATGTGGCAAATCATTGACAGTAACGCCCACATCGAGTTCCAAGGGTACTGCATGAGCGTGTGGTCGACCCTTTATCCATACAGCGTTTCACCCTCCATTAGTCTCGTGAAATTTCTGTGACCTTTATGAAAGGTGTCAAGGCCGTTTGTACGTCGTCATAGTGTACACCATGCAGTAGTCAGTACAGCTTCAGTCGATCAATGACCATGCAGCGCCTTCCTTGACAGAAATGGCTTCCGTTGAAAGCATTTTCTTCTTCCCTTCCTAGTCCCTAAATGTTACAGCCCACAGATGATTCATCTGGTACGCTGCGAGGGCAACCGCTTCTGCGAGGAGCACATCTTGTCAAGAGCGTAGCGGAAATACTCCACGACATAAGGTCGTGCTTTAAGGCAACTGTGCAAAAAAAAAAAAACGGTTTTCAAAACCTATTCACCTGTGGGCAGATGTGTGCAACACAATCCGATAATCTTCAGCCGGCGTTTCAGAAATTCTGATACCGCGGCTTTCTGCCACTCCAGTCACTCCGAGGGGCACATCTTCACACCATCGTACATTATGGTGGCCGGAAATGGGAATCCCGGTACTAGACCACATAGCGTCTCATCTAGTGTCATTGGTCACTACTGTGACAGAAAATAGTAACCATTCACCACACAATGCTGATTGGGCAACAAGCGTGTGGTTTAACTGCAAAGTGCATTGTCATCACCTGCACGAAGCGTCAACAATGTGCATATAATATACCTTACAGACACCTGTGTGGAGGGTTCTTTGCTTAACCACACAAAGACGTATAATGGCGTTGTGAGTGCTGTTCGAATTCGCAAAACCAGTAATTTATGGCACAGCGGATACCATGCGGAAAGCGAAAAGATCAAACGCAGTTGACGTTGTCGCCACACTGTAGTGTAATAATTTTATTCTGTTTTCAAAAATAAATTTAAGTGCAAAAAATGCACCCGTTCGATAAGATCATAAAAGCACAAGGAGAAAGAAAGGAGAGGAACCATATTATTACGGCTAAGAGATAGGCTGGCGAACACCCCAAGAGTCGTACTCACATAAATACTCAACAAAGCAAACACGATAGCGCCCTCCGTCGCTCTGACTGGCAGGGCGCCTTTGCCTAACTAAGCGCACTGCCACGTAATCAGACCCGTTTTTTAAAGTTAGGGGTTCAGATCCAAGCGACATGAAGGATGCTTTTTCGCCCCCTTCATCCTTTCAATATAGGCCATATTTGCTACAGTGCAGTTAAAAACAATAATATTCTTATCTTTTCTTGGCTTGATTGTTTCTTGGTTTGTGCCAAAAACGAGCGTAGCAAACAGTTACTTTGTTTTAAAAAAAGTTGGTCCAAAAGCTAGGGGAGAAATTTTCGTTTCAAATTAAATTATTGGGTTTTACGTGTCACAGCCTAACACACCAAAGCAACCCAAAACGCACCAGGACATTTTGATTCCAGCGATCAATTGGAGAGACTCGTTTTCCGACCGAGATGGAATGTTCCGTAGATCACGTGACCACGGCGCACGACTGAATGTCAAACAAGACGAAATCTCCAACCGAGACAGAATGCATGTCCAAAGAGACTGAATGTCTAACGAGTCTAATGTCTAACCTTGACGGAACATGTCTAACCGAGACGGAATATCCAACGAGACAGAATGCCCTCTAGAGAATTGGCGAACGAAAGGCTGTGAGCGCACGACAGGGTGTGGACGGAGTCTTCCAGTGACCATCGTTGGACTGTTTGTGTCTGTGCAGTGTAAATACAACGACGACAAGACAAAGACACTCCCAAAGACAGTCAGCAAAGCAAAATCGGTGTCACGTCTCTCTAGTGTACACGCACCTTTAGCAGGACAACTTTCAAATTCCGACATAATTTTTTTTCTGCGAACTAACACTTCAACAACTACTAGTCACTTTCACATATACTTGCACGATTGTTTTTCGCAATGATCAGAGCTGGTCGAAATTTGACTGGGTACACTTGATATGTAAAGACCCCTCGCTCCCTTCCACACATACATCACACACAATCTTAACCACTGATTTGTTATAAATTTTCATTTCAATATAGGTATTAGATGTATACGCCTGATGTTGGCTGATTAAAAAGCAATTCGCTATTAGGACTGTCTAGTTAGCTGCGGTAAGGCAATTTGTTTCTCTTCGTATATTTACACAAGGTCTTTTACATATTCTGGGCGAAGCTCCATGAGGTCGAGCCTTGTCGCCCCGCGGGTGTGAGCATAGCCTCCTCTATTGAGGCTATGTGGCTATGGCGTAATGTATATAGTACCAAGAAAGCCTGCTAGAGGCGCTGCGGCGCATGCTCACTCCGGCGCACAATCTCTCTCCTACAGCGGAGTACGAAGCGCTCGCACGCGACGCGTCATTGCCTCCGAGATGGCAGGCGTGCGGTGGGTATCTAAACGCCGCGCGCCCACCATCTCGGAGGCCATGGTACCACTATCTGGTAGTGCAATGCCTCGAACGTGTGTAACAGCAAGTAGCGAGCGTAAGAATCGTTCGAGGCTGAGTACAAATAGTACATGCATGCTAGTGGACGACCCTGGCGAACACTACGGAGCACTCTATAAACCCTCAAGAAACAACGTGTTCTGTATATTTCTTTACGCGTTTCTGGGGCGATTGAACGCCTCCACTTGGTCAAGTGAAATCAAGAGTCCCCGAGCACATTTTGATTGATTGATATGTGGGGTTTAACGTCCCAAAACCACTATATGATTATGAGAGACGCCGTAGTGGAGGGCTCCGGAAATTTCGACCACCTGGGGTTCTTTAACGTGCACCCAAATCTGAGCACACGGGCCTACAACATTTCCGCCTACATCGGAAATGCAGCCGCCACAGCCGGGATTCGAACCCGCGCCCTGCGGGTCAGCAGCCGCGTACCTTAGCCACTAGACCACCGCGGCGGGGCGAGCACATTTTGCCGATGTGAGCCTGCGAATTCCTCTTCCATAAATAGTGCAGCCTACTGATTTTGTGTGTGTCTGCCTTAAAGGGTCACCCACCAACCCGCGTTTAAAGACAATGGGGTGATTTTCTTCTCTCCTTCATACACACAATGCATCTTTCTTGCCCCTTTGTTCTTGAATGCACGTGAACAATATCAGCACTAAGCGCTAAAACTTATCAGGACTTCGCGCTTCTCTGCTGCACGCTCTTATCGCCGCTTGCACAGTTGTAAACACAAAAAAATGAAGATTGATCGGTTGATTGTACACTAAATTCTTGCGAGGCAAAAAACAATGGGCGGCTGCACGTCAAAGCAGTGCAGGAGAGAATTCATATGTGATGTTTCACGTACGTCAAAGAATCGAGAGCATGTACGCTGTAGACGACACTCGAACAACTGTCACAGCAGTGCTCTAGGAAGGACAAAAAATATCAGGAAAAGGTATTGCACTTTTTTTTAAGTGTGAATACACTTTATAAGCGACCCCAAACCATCTACCGCCTTCGGCGGCGTCCGCAGTCTTCTCTCTGTCTTTAAAAGAAAGAGGACTTGGCGGGCCGCAGCGTGACACTCTACCGAATAAGCCACGGACGCGACGCTGATATCGGTGTCAGTAACGCGCCTTTTACCCCCTCCCCCTTCGCTCACTCCTCCGCTCTCCTCGCTCGCTGCAGCTGCGCGCGCACCCCTCTCTCTCGCGCGCCCGCTTTCTCTCTCAGTCTCCCGTCGAGAGCGGGTCGTGAGGAGGAGTAAAGTTAAAATCCGTTGGCATTCGCCAGTGAGTTAACGTAAACTCCCCCGTGTGATCAAATTGCGATTCCCAGGAACCATTACACCATAAAGGCACCATAGTGTGATAAATAAATATAATAGTGCGAATTAATAAATACCCCTCATAGCATCACCCCGTGTATTCGCACTTAACCATGTTCACCCTCGGGGAAATGCTTGGGAGTTTTGCATATTGGGAGCCTGGTGAGTTGCCCTTCAAGATGTTATCGATCAATGACTACTCTACTATGGGAGAGCGAATTGCCGTCCCGTTGGCCTCACATAGAAGGGGGGGGGGGTTAGAAAAAGTGGGTAACGATTTAGAGTACAGGGTACTCTACTATGGGAGAGCTTAAAGCCGTCCCGGAGCGTTTACCTCCTTGAACCTGATTACCACGGTTACATTTTTGCAGTGGCCTTTGATGCTGGCGAATGTGAACTCAAAAAATGCAGCCTTCAGAGATGCACCTGTCGCAGGCGTAGTTCGTACAAGCCTACCTCAAAAATTAATGTGTTCCTAATGAAAATTGTATTGATTATCAGCTGGTTTCAATGTGCTAACCTGAACCTTTATCGGGATAATAACGCTTGTGCTAACTTTACGTAGTTGCCAGTAAATATCATATTTTTCTTGGCAGAGATTGCGCCGCCGCGTGCGGCTTGAGCCACCTCCACACAGATACGGCTTCCACAGTCTAGTGCAGTCTTTCCGGCTCAATTTAATCTAAGCGCCAGCCAAATTGATCTAGCTGTCAGTCGATTTAATCCAGCCACCCCTGATATTAATCTAGGTGCCATTATCTTTTCCAAGTGCCACAGAAATTAATCCAAACATCAGCCGATTTAATCCAGACACCACCGAATTTAATCCTGACGACATCCTGACTTCAAAACGACCCAAAATTTTCGGGAATGCGTGGAGTGAATAGCTATGGAGTGAATTTACGAAGAAAAAAATAATCAATGAGTCACTAGTGACACAATGTGACTCGCGCGACTTCATCACGCCTATCACCCGCTGATGATGATGATGATGAGTAGTTTTTAGTGGCGCAAGGGCCAATTGATGGCCAAAGAGCGCCATTTCAATTGACTACAGATATGAACAATGATATGGTGCGTGGCTGTAAAGAGGCCTTAAAATTCCTCGCTCTAACGCGGGTTAAAATATGAAAGTAATAAAATCATGACAGTGCATGGCGTGACATATGTGTGGTGATAGCTGATGGCAAAATGTCATGATAATAAAACAATGATGAAGATATAGTCACCGCAGCCACGACCACTCTATAGAGGTCGTGCTACGGATGACCTCGAAATATCGGGTGAAAGCTTTGCACTTCTTTTAAAAACGTAAAAAGTGTTTGCAGTTTAAAAAGCGGATCCCTACCGATGAGCATCCCAGGGTGTAGAGGGAGCTGCTGTCGGTAGGGCAGTAAAAAGTGCTTTTTTCTTAGAGCATCTAGCTCATTGCACTGGACGAGAATGTGGAGAACCGTAAGGGGCTCTCCACATCTCTCACAATATGGTGGATCACCGGTAGACAGAAGAAATGAATGTGTAGAATGTGTGTGTCCAGTTCTAAGCCTTGTTAGCATTACTTCCGTGTGTCGTGGTTTTGATAGTGGCGGCCAATAACCTAGTTGCGGCTTAATAGCATGGAGTTTATTGTCTGTTTGTTTATCTCACATGCTCTGCCAATACCCCCTGAGCTTTTGTTTTATAAAAGGTTTTAAGTCAAGTGCAGGGACTGGTGTTGATGCATTGGCAGTAGTGACATTGGCGCAAGCAGCCAGATTGTCGGCCAAAACGTTCCCTTGTATTTCACGGTGCCCTGGAACCCAGCAGACAACGACATGCTGTTTTGATGTGTAGAGTGTGCACAGAAGTGAGTAGAGTGACACCAGCACGGGGTTCTTGTGTTTTTAGGAGTTTTCAGGGCTTTGACCACGCTTAGGGAATCTGTGTATATTACCGCCTTTTGTAAATTTATCTGTTTAGTGTGTTTTACGACCGCCAGTATTGCGTAAGCTTCTCCTGTGAAAATGCTTGCATTAGGATGAAGAACGCCGGCCTCAGAAAAGGATTGGCCTGTTGCTGCATATGACACAGAAGTGTTTGACTTTGACGCATCAGTAAAGAACTCGGGGGATGTGTATTTATGTTGTAGTTCTAAAAAGTATGTATGTATGTGTGCAAGTGGTGCGTGCTTTGTGACATCAACAAAAGAAACATCACAGTCTATAAGCTGCCACTGCTACGGTGGCAGATATGTTGCAGGAGCCATCAAACTGGGTTCAAGAAGAGGCACACCTGTTCCTTCGGCCAGGCTCCTTACACGCAGCGCGTAGGGCTGCCTAAACGAAGGTCGGTTCTCGAACAAGCCAGAACAAGACAAATCATTAATTGTGAAATGGGAAGGATGTTTCTTGTCTGCCTTCACCTTCAAAAAGTACAAAAAGGACAGGGAACATCTTTGTAGGTGGAGTGACCATTCATTTGAATCCACGTACAGGCTCTCCACAGGGCTGATGCGGAAAGCACCCGTAGAGAGGCGAATGCCTAGATGGTGGACAGGGTCGAGAATTTTTAAGGCTGATGGTGTTGCCGACTGATAGATTATAGCACCGTAATCTAGACGTGTGCGTACGAGGCTTTTATATAAGTTAATTAAACATTTCCTGTCACTACCCCATGTAGTGTGTGACAACACTTTCAAAATGTTCATTGTTCTTAAGCACCTGTCCCTTAAATACTTGATGTGTGGGATGAAGGTTAGTTTAGTGTCTAATATGAGACCGAGAAACTTGTGCTCGGTCTTCACTGACAGAGGTTGACCATGCAGGTCAATGTCGGGGTCAGGATTGAGGCCCCTCTTTCGGCTGAACAAGACACAAGTGCTCTTTTGCGCGTTGAGTGTAAAACCATTCTAGTTTACTCATTGAGATACCTTGTTCAACCCTAGTTGAACTTGACGTTGGCACATTGAGATGTTGCACGATTTGTAACCAATCTGCACATCATCGACATATATGCAGTAAAAAATATTTCGTGGGAGAGACAGGTGCAAAGAATTCATTTTAACTATGAAAAGTGTACAGCTCAATACACCTCCTTGTGGCACTCCTGTTTCTTGCACAAATACTCGAGATAAGACAGTGCCAACTTGGACACGGAATGTACGGTTGGACAGGTAGCTTTCGATAACTGTCAGCATTCTACCCCGCACACCTAAATGTGACAGGTCTCGCAATATGCCGAAGCGCCATGCAGTGTCATATGCCTTTTCCATATCGAGAAACACAGAAAGAAAAAATTGCTTATGAACAAAAGCGTCGCGAATTTGTGCCTCGATACGGAGAAGGTGGTCAGTGGTGGACCGAGCCTCTCGAAACCCACAGTGGTATGGGTCAAGTAGGCCACTAATTTCAAGGAAGTGCATCAGGCGCCTGTTAATCATTTTTTCAAAGACTTTGCAAATACAGCTGGTTAATGCTATTGGCCTGTAGCTGGAAACTGAGGCCGGGTCCTTGCCTTGTTTTAGGATTGGGATAATGATAGCTTCCTTCCAGGCTGAGGGTAGCTCGCCAGAAGACCATATCGCATTATACAGAGAGAGGAGAGCTTTCTGGGTTTCAGTGGGCAGGGGTTTTAACATTTCATATGCCACACGGTCCGGGCTTGGGGAAGATTTATTGCAGCAGGCAAGTGAGGCCTGCAGTTCAGCCAAACAGAAAGGTTCGTTGTATGCCTCATGTGTTCTGGGCTTGCGCTCTAATCTCTGTTTTTCTATTGCGGTTTTGTATCGTCGGAACGCTTCACTATAGTGTGTTGAGCTGGAGACCTGTTCAAAGTGCACTCCGAGAGTGTTTGCCTGGTCTTCCAAACTCTCCCCTTGTGTGTTCACTAGAGGAAGCGAATGTGCTCCTCGTCCTGCCACCTTACCAACCATGCTCCAGACTCGCGACTCATCTGTGTATGAGTTAATGCCCGATACAAATTTGTGCCAACTTTCTCTTCTCGCCTGTCGGCGCGTCCTGCTTGCTTGCGACTTGACGTTCTTAAAGTTTACAAGATTTTCGGCTGTGGGCGAGTCTCTAAGCAACCTCCATGCCTTATTTTGTTTTTTCCGAGCATCACGGCACTCATTATTCCACCATGGTACTCGTCGTTTGCTTGATGGTCCACATGTTTGGGGAATACATTTTGTTGCTGCATCAACCAAGAAAGCTGTAAAGTAGCATACAGCATTCTCTATGCTCAATGCCGCCATGTCAGTCCAAGATAATAAAGTCATTTTTTGAAACTTTCCCCAATCAGCTTTGTCGGTGAGCCATTTGGGAACTTGTGCAGGACATGTATTTGTTTTTGATGTGCTGATAACGATAGGAAAATGGTCACTACCATATGGATCATTAATGACTTCCC
This sequence comes from Rhipicephalus microplus, assembly GCF_043290135.1. Classification (NCBI taxonomy): domain Eukaryota; kingdom Metazoa; phylum Arthropoda; class Arachnida; order Ixodida; family Ixodidae; genus Rhipicephalus; species Rhipicephalus microplus. Next base: position 62,679,242 of record NC_134710.1, on the reverse strand, counting down.
ATTTAAGTAGAGGCAGGAGTGATGGGTATATTATGTTGAGGTCTATTGCTGAGTACGTATTGTTAGCGATGTTGTAATATGTTGGCTCTTTCCGATTCAGCAGGCACGCACCCGAAGAAAAAAGGAGCTGTTCAATCAGGCGGCCTCGAGCATCGCAGCGAGAGTCACCCCATAGATTGCTATGCGCATTGAAATCTCCAAGGAGGATATAAGGTTCTGGAAGTTGATCTATTAGGGACTGGAATTCACGTTTTTCAAGATGGTAGTGTGGAGGTATGTAGACAGAGCAGATGGTCAGGAGTTTGTTCAGGAGGACTACACGAATAGCCGCTGCTTCAAGAGATGTTTCGAGTGGTAGATGAGTACATGCAATCCCTTCATTTACTATAATGGCCACACCACCACATGACGTGACAGCTTCATTCCTGTCCTTTCGAAAAATGATATACTGGCGTAGAAAATTAGTGATCTTGGGTTTTAGGTGTGTTTCTTGTACACACAGCACTTTTGGTGACTGTTTATGTAAAAGTTCTTGAATATCGTCAAGGTTTCTCAGTAGTCCTCTGACGTTCCACTGTAAAATTTGTGTCTCCATTTTTAATGTAGTCAAGTGCTGTGTGTACAGAAACGTTGCCTTAAGTTACAGGGCCTGTTGGGGCCCTGTAATACGGGTTTTCTCTTTTTTGCTTCGCTCCAAAGAGCTGCGCCTTTCCTTCGGCGTGTGGGGCGCCGGAGGAGTATGGATTGTGTCCATCACCTCTTCTTAGGTGGTGGATGGTGCCTGCTTGGCAGGCACATTTATGGCAGTTTCGGACCTGACTGCACTTGCAGTGGTCCGGGGTCCAGCAGACTCTGTAGTCTGCTGGCCTTTTTGAACAGGAGGCGGAGCAGTACAGACTGCTCCAGCCGGAGGCGCTTCTGGCACAACCGCAGTCACACTTGGTGTGAATCTCGCGGGTGCCGAAAAACGTGGCACGGCGCCTCGACGCGCCACGTCAGCGATGGAAGGTTCAGAATTATTGTGCGTACAAAAACGTTGACGTGCCTCTTAAAATGATAGGTTGAACTTTACCTTAAGTTCTAATATTTGTTTCTCTTTTTTCCATGCAGGGCATGATCGGGAGTAGGCAGCGCGATCTCCTTCACAGTTAGCGCAACAGGCTTCTGAAGTGCAGCTTTCGGATACATGTTCACAAGATGCGCACTTCGCACACCTAGCGCGCCCTCTGCACGTTTGGGATCCGTGTCCGAAGCGCTGACACTTGAAACATCGGCGAGGATTCGGTATATAAGGTCTGACAGGAAGCTTGCAGTAACCAGTTTCAATAGAGTCGGGAAGGTTGCTTGTACCGAAGGTAACTATGATGTGCTTTGTTGGGATCTGTTTATTATCTCGCCTGATTATTATTCTCTGTACTTTCACTACATTTTGTTCTTGCCAGCCTTCGAGCAATTCACTTTCAGAAAGCTCGAGGAGGTCATCATCAGATATGACACCACGCACTGTGTTCATCGACCTATGTGGGCCCACTGATATTGGGATGTTATCAAATGAAACGAGTTTTGTGAGCTTGTCGTACTGAGTCTTGTCGCGAACTTCTAGAAGGAGATCACCATTCCCCATCTTAGTTACTTTATAGCCAGGGCCAATTGCATCTGTGAGTGTTTTCGAGACAATAAATGGTGAAATAGATTGAACTGTTTTCTTTTCATTTTGGCTGTGGATTACATGATACTTGGGGAAGGTCTGTTTAGGCTGTGCAGTAAAGAAGCTGTCATCGGTGCGCTACCTTTTCAGGCCGCGATCAGGGAGTGCAGGAAAAGGGTTTTCCATAAGAAGCATTTTAAATTTGGTGGCGATGGTGGCCACCCACCACCGAGCCCAACAAGGGGACGCTACAAGGTCGAATAGTGAACACTTGGAGACGCCAGCCATGCATCGCCGCTATAACCGAATATAACTACCCAAGGTTGGGTAACTACACAGGGTTAACCCTCGCCGCCAGGAAATTCGGAAGTAAACGGAAAAGAGAAGATGACAGGACAGATAAAAAGTGAGAGATAAAGACGAAGATGTAGGAAGAGAGAGATAGGAAACGGCGACTGCCGATTTCCCCTGGGTGGGTCAGCCCAGGGGTGCCGTCTACGTGAAGCCGGGGCCAAAGGGGTGTGTTGCCTCTGCCGGGGGGCCTTAAAGGTCCAATCACCCAGCGTCAGCTCAACCCCCAGGATCCCCTTTTTCCCGGACACGGCAAAGCCACGCACGGCTAGGCGTGGGAGGGAGCCGAAACTCCCCCGTTAGCTCGGGTACGTGGTGTCACTACACACCAAACGACGCCTATCACCCGCGTAAGCGCTATTCACACCTTCGACATGCATATTAAAGGAAACCCCGTCTACACAGTAACAACTTGATACCTATTGCCCAGGCCAATGAGCAGATCACTATTGACTTAGGTGACGTCATCACGCATGTCACCCACACACGCACTGTCTTAACCTTCCGTCATGCATATAAACGAAACGTCTTCGAAAGGGCAGTAGCTTGATACCTAAAACTCGACCAAGTGACTTGATCACTGTTGGGAGTGATAACTGAAATGCTGTTACTTGGGCTAGTGACTTCTCACTAGTGACTTCTCACTAGTGACTCACATGATGTCATCAGGCCTGACACCCATGAAAGCACTCTCTAACCTGCCTTCATGCATATGAAACGAAACGTCCTTGACGGGGTAATAACTTGAACGCTGTTACTCGGCTTAGTGACCTGATCACTAGTGACTCACGTGACGTCATCATGCCTGACACCCACGCAAGCACTCTCTAACCTGCCTTCATGCATATAAACGAAACGTCTTTGAGAGTGAAAAAAGTCGAACGCTGTCAGTCGGCCGATCGATTTGATCACCTGTGACTCCCGTAACGTCATCACACCTAACACTCACGCAAGCATTCTCTAGCCTGCTTTCATGCTTATCAAACGAAACGTCTTTGAGAGGGTAATAACTTGAACGCTGTCACTTGGCCTACTGACATGATCACTAGTGACTCACGTGACGTCGTCACGCCCAACACCCATGCACACGCTGTCCTAACCAGTGTTTATGCATGTCAAACAAACCGTCTTTGAAAGAACACTAACGTCATACTTATTACTCGGCCAACAGACTTGGTCACTAGTGACTCACATGACGTCATCACGTCTAACACTCACGCAAGCGTTCTCTAATGTGCCTTCATGCATATCAAACGAAACATTGTTGCGAGAGTAAAAACTTGAAGAATATTGTAGGCAGCGTCTGCTAGTAAAAACACTGACGGCTCGTACTGCACAGTCGTTCACCTGCCAACTGGTTCGCGCTTTTTCAATTTAGTCAAGGGCGTCTTAATTGGCTTTCGCTTCACCTGACGCTTTTCTTGACTCGAGTAGATGCGATGGAAGCAATAGTATCTTCAAGTAGTATTGGGTACAACCCAACATCAGCGTCCCACCACTCGTTCAGTGCAACGCTTCTCTTTCATTCAGTAAATAAGAATAATTAATGCGAAATGACAATTAAGTATTTCCAAACAATACTCAATCACGCAACATTCAACCGATATTCTCAACCCTCTGCGACGCATTTAATCAAGCTCGTCGTGTGGGAAGATGCGGGCGGATTTTTTGTATCTTCTCGTGTTTTGAAGTATGTCTTGAAAACACGGGCAGCCAGGCCGCATTACGGTGAACGGACAGGCGTTCTACACCAAACAATCACGCTTATTCCAAGCACACTAGCCTATAAGAAGCGGCGTGGCGTAGAATTTAGAAAGAAAGGCAAGAGTCAGGCACAGCGTTCAACGGCGCATCAGCAAATGGTCACTTGCAAATAGCAATAGTATGTATCTCAAGTACGGGAACTACCCTCTGTTACAACGGATTTTTTTTTCACAGGATAGCCAGATGAAATAATATTTGAGCCGAACGAGTGTTGACAAATCTTTTTGTAGCAAGTTTTGGAACAGGGAGACCGTGCGTCTTATGCTTGATTATGTATATACAGTGTTATGACTACAGGCGGGATTATATGCAAATGCCTATTTTGTTTCTTGCGTTCCTATCGTTTCTAGCTGTTTTCGGCGAGTCTGTTTCACGCAGACGACGGGACGACGTGGTGCGACGCGAGCGACAAGCCGGCGTAGTTCCAAGTTTCTGCTCGTGTTATCGTTAGGTTAGTGCTTTTGCAGGCCTTGGAATAAGTGAACTTTGCACTGCGACCCCTGGTGGTATGGAAGACCGAGACACTCGACGCCCCGGAAGGCCAAGGAAGGCACCTGATTAACCGAAGAGAAAGCACACTCTCGTTTTTCCTGTAGATCCTTGCCGGATATTAGATGTTCAGGCGCGGAGGAGATATAAAAGGGCTCTTCAAAACACTGGGGATCAATAAAAATACCATGTGTTCTATTGCCGCTACTGACCCTGACACAGCTAAAACACGTGGTGGTTCGTCAAGGAAGTTTGGAGTGGACGTGGTGAACGCCCTGATCAAGTCGCACAGGAAAATCCATCCTTCCCGCTGGAACAAATGAAGAGGTTTCTCAAGGATGAGATGCCTAATATTGAAGTGAGCACTTTGGCGATTGATCAGCTCCTCGATGGCCATGGTTATTCAGTGGAGCTACTGACCCAGAAGCCAGTAGATTGAATTCGCGCCGACGTGCAAATGCTGCCGCACCGATATGCCCTGTGGCTTCAGAGCGAGGGAACTACGCTAACACGATACTACATCGGTGTCACAAACGACTCCAATTTTCGGAGCATCCGCGGGCCCCATCTTCCAAGGAAGGGCGTTTTTGTGTTGGGAGGCGACATCCGGCAACTATAATGACCCAGCGTGGCGCCGGCTCGTCTTCCCTGCCCCTGACCGGAAGGGGAACCGGCGGTCTCAACAAGGAAAATTACTCCCAGATGCGACGTGAGCACGTGTACGCCACTGAGGAGGTTTGAACTGCATCGCAAGAGCAGTTGACGTACAGACAGCAACAAGTGCGGTCGTCGGTGTCGCGAGTCTCGCGTAGGCGGCGAGCACGGAGTGACCCGCGCAACGTATTGAGACGGCTGCAATTCCGGGCACCCTCGTCGTCTACCAAGCCGGCGAGACCTTCAGCGGCACCCGTCGGCTCCCCTACGTGCACCAAGGGCTGGTTTGGTCCGTATGGAACTTTTTATTGTGACTTTTTTGTTAAACCGTAAACTTGTTTTAACCAGCCTTTTTTTTTAAATATTTGTAGTGTGCGCTGCGTCGCACGTTTAAATTCTAAAGCGCCACCATGATCATTCTGTAATTAATTTCTAGTGTCTCTCTCCTTTGATTTCCATCTTGTTGTTATTTTATTAATGTTCCGCATATTTGTCTTTAGTTTGTATCCTTTGTCGTGATTTTTTTTAGCATATTTTGTTACATAGCTGTTCTTTCCATCGCGCGTATCAGTTCTTCCTTCTTTGTTATTTTTTCGTTAACTCCTGCATTTGCCCTTGTTTCAATTAAATGCTTGTTTATGTATAATCAAACTCCGTGTCTGCTCTATGAGTGCGTCGGTCAGGCCCACACATCACCACACGTGCAACCCCGCACGGGTCGACCAACCCGCAAATAAATTTGAAATGTGCCACTTCGAGGCCTTTTAGGCGTCGCAAGCCGAAGCGTAAAGTGGAAGCCTGCGAGTCTGCCGCACGTCGATGTTGGATCGGCGGGGCCTCACTCGAAGTGTGTGACAATCGGCGAGACCAATTTCAACGTGAGGTGCTCGGGCAGTTTTGGAAGGGCGAAAAGAGGTGATCCAGCATGCCGTTTGTCAACTATCGCGAAGGGGGTGAATAAAATTGATAAAGCCTGCATGTCAGCGAATGGCTTCTCCATTGGACAATTACGGACGAGGTCCACTGGGCTGTCTCCAACGAATTTCTCGCCGAAGTGTCGAGGAAAGTTTCTCAGCAGGAACCAGGAATACATACAGTGTTCCTGCTTGACAATGCACCAGCGCACCGCCACGCCGAACAGGCTCTCCTCGCGACAAGTGACCACACAGTCAAGTAGCTACCGCCATACAGCCCATTCTTCAATCCAGTTGAGGAGGTTTTCTCAAAGTTCAAGGCAGGTGTGAAGGGCTTCCTAAGCGAGTGGAGGGATGATCTCCTGACGGCAACGGGAGGGATCTCCAAGAAAGAACATCGCCGCGCTCTGCTGGTTGAGGCCGCGGGGCACTCTACGCAGCACATCCTGAGTGCGGACTGTGCCGCTTATGATAGGCACAAATACACTTTTGTACAAGCTGCCCTCGACTGCCTTGATATGTAAGAAACTGCTCAGCAGCAAAAATACGGCTACGTGTTTATAAAAACTGCTCTGCCTGTATAATAGTAAATTTTGTTTTCCACGGACTTGCCCCGCTTCTCTTTCATCACCCATTTCATAACCGATTTAACAAGATCGACGTTATAAGAACGATTGTTTTTTTTTAGGTACGGTGGGTGTTTTAACCGGCTATCGTCTTTGTTTCAGCATTGCGATAACATGCCAGGCAAGTCATAACTAGAGGCTGGCTTTATAGGCACTAAACAAACGGGAATTAGGCACTAAAATTAGGCGAAAAAAAAACACTGTTTTAGGCTCCCAATGTCGTGAATATAGACACAATAAAGTTTCACAAAATTCACATTTTATAACAAATACGAGCGAGACTTTCTCTACAACATGAAATCAAACAAAAATGTTTTAGTTTATGATCATACAAAAGCGTAATGTTTGAGCATAGACATCCACTTTTTCCGCAGGCTTCGCAGAATACGGTCTCTCCATTTCTATTTAAGCATGGTCAGTTAAGTGTCCACCATCGAATAAACACGCCTCTGGGTCTCTTTCTTTGCGGCAGAGCTGAGAAGGGCTACACGTGCGCAAATAGCCAGAGCGGAAAGTGTCGGAAGGATTATTTTTTTTTTTTTGCGCCGTATGAACTTGGTCTAACCACACAGGCTCAATTTTTCTTTGTCTATTAACACCTTCAAGGGTCGTTACACAAGTTTAAGAGTTCCTAGAAATAAAAAATAATGTAATATTGTAATGTAGTTTTGTAATATACAAAATAGTTCATTCATTTAAATAGCCTTAAGTAATATTTTTTAAAGTGACGTCAATGCCATGCGCCACAGGAGCCACTTCTTTGTGGGGTGCCTGCTGCGCCGCGCGATTTCAAACTCCTTGGGTACAGTGTACTGTTTACTAGATGTTTTGAGTGGCGTGACCGCGCCTCGCCGCCTGATCCCTTCCGCGTTGCCCGTAGCGGCGGCGCTGCCGTAGCAATGTACTGAAAGAGCCGAGCGATGCGTGCAGGAACTGCTATGCCCTTCGGCTCCTCCATCGCGCTTTTCTTGATGCAGATTTCTTAGTACCTGCCCATCATTCATGTCTTGCACTGGATGCCATAGCCCTTGAAATATGACACGCCAATCTACTGAATTCGAACTCCAAAAAGCCATTGTGAGAAATTGGAAATAAATCAGAAAGGGCGTTTTTTATACTAATTCTTTTGTCTTAGCACTTTCCTCGTTAGTTAGGCGTGTACAATATTCAGAATAACTGAGCCGAATTATTGCAAATGAGCTGTGCTCAGAAAGCTGTGAGATTAAAAAAAATACCGTTTCAAATGCACGCGGAACCAGGAGGCCGTAAGTAGAAAGGGAAGGGGAAGGGAATCCACCCCCCACACCACGAATTCTTTTCGTAATTTAACTTTTTAGGGTATACTGAAATATTTACATGCACTCACAGCGACCACTAGTTGCCAAAGTTAGTCAATCTGCTGCACCCCCACCCTAGAAAAAATTATAGGTGCTAGCTTTGAGCCGAACGTTTCCAGCATTGGCGAAGCTGAAATAGTGGGTCTCTGAACAAATGCGCTCTGTAAAAAAATTTCACCTTTTCGACAGTGTGACGTCTTTAAACTAGTTGAAGTCTCACGTAGTCGGACGAGAAATGCACCGCATATAGTAGCTGTGCTTAGGGGCATTGCATGGATATTGGTAATGGGGTGGTGACGTGTAAGTTAAAAGCATATATATATATATATATATATATATATATATATATATATATATATATATATATATATATATATATATATATATATATATATATATATATATATATATATATATATTCTAGTACACTATAGCGCAGCTGCGCATGAGAACTTCACTAGATTCTTTCAGTTTGCAAACTGCGCCGCCGCAGGTGTCACTCTTCTATGCACCAACACGAGGGGGCGCGCTCATCCCTTTTCGAGGTTATCTGATTGATGGCTATAGCCATCAATCAGATAACCTCGAAACCTAACCACGATAACCTAACAAAATCAGATAATTTTCACTCGTGCCTTGCCTTTATAAAGGCAAGGCACGAGTGAAAATTGAACCCTTCGCTGCAAACTACGAATCTTCAAGCTCCCTATTTAAGAAAAAAAATAAATCAAGTTTTTGGTTCATTAGGTAATACAGCTTGGTGGCGCTAGCCACCGCCCGATCTGAAGGGTACAGCCATATCCATTCATCCATCCATCCATCCATCGACTGGTCTGACGAGGGTCACGCGGTTAGGCGCACCCCAACGAGCACGCCGGCGTTGCAAAACAGCTGGTGCTTCTTCGCAGCGTGCAAGTATAGTGGAAGTGTGTTTCGTGGCACTCGCTATCATTGTGTTTCTGAGCGAGATCAACGCCACTCGGGCACTTTGTGCTCTCACTTCTGCTTACTGCGATATCATGGTGACAATTGAAGTTGTGTCTCACTTGCAGTCAGCTCTGTTGTGTTATCGTGCCGGGTGTTAGCTGCATGCCTCTCATGCGTCGTGTGATGTTTTTTTTTGTTGTTTTAAAACATGCCTCGCTACTTTGTCACTGGTTGCCGAAGTGGCTACGAATGAACTAAATCTGCGACTGAAAAAAAAAAGCGATTTTTTCAAGCCACCGGTAATGAGGTGGGTCTTCAACAGTGGCAACGAGCAATACCAAGATTGGATAAGGAACTATCAAGACGTTGCACTGTGTGCGACCTCCACTTCCAGGAGGACGATATCTTGAAGGACTACGTGTACAATGTTCATGGTGAAGTAGTTTTGATATTGGGTGGTGAAGTAGTTTTAATACCGCGTGAACGAAAGTGACTTCCAGTTTGTTTGTTGTAGCGTTCAATAAATTGTGTTCAATAATACTTTGCTGAACTCATTGTATTTTGCATTTATAGCGTTATAAGGGACACGCATTTTTTTAATTTCGTGTGCTATCTTTCCTTGAAAAAAAAAAAGAAACTTTCGGATCGTAAATTGGAGTTTTGTGGAACAAGTTGTGCTAGGCTTTACACTACGAATATCTCCGGTGGCATCAGAATAATGTGGTGTGTGCCTCATCATATACCCGTAATTAACGTTTACGATTACGAGGCACGTCGTGTTGAAGAGCTTTGAAAAAATTCGCCACCTGTGGTTTCTCCAACATGCACCTGTATTCAAATGCATAGTCCTCCAGCATTTACCCTCAAGCTTACTGCAACGTTTTTTTTTAATATATACGGTTGACTTTTAAAGACCAAACGCAATTCAGCTAAATTAACACAATGCCCGCATGATTCAGGCATCGCACTCGCATCTCCGCCATGTGGCACCACATTAGCCGCACAACTGGTGCTTTAATTGCCCACTGGTAATAACCTTAGTGCACTATCATGAAAAATAACTCCCGCAACCACAATTTAACCGCAAGAACTCCGTTTAACATGTGCATACGATCCATTACGTCACGGCAACCGGTCAAATGGCATCGGAAGCGCCACCTAGGGAGCGAGAAACGAAAGGGGCCGCGTTTCACCGCCTCGTCCCAGCAGAGTGTGCAAACTGAAGAAGAATCTAGTAACGTTGGCGCAGGTACGCTGCCATTTTTATTAGCCTCGTTGAGCGGATGTAAGCCGTGTCACTACTCTCGACGCCAAACCCCGCCTGCTGTTGCGGGCAGGCAAGAGGGCTGTGCCGACACCCGCAGGAAAACTTCAGTCCTGCGCGTCACGTGACGTCACATCGCGCCGGCCTACGTTGGCTGGGTAGCTGCGCCAGAGTCCAGCCGTGCCCCTCAAGCCGTGAAACTAACAATGTATAAAACACTAGTTCGTCTAAAACTCAAATATGCATGCTACATTTAGGACCCTTTTCTACTGAACTCAACTCACACGCTTGAAATGGTACAGAATAACGCAGCACGCTTCATTCTATCTAACTACCATCGCACTAGCAGTGTTACGTCAATGAAACAGATCCTTTCTCCACAGTCACTTGAATCACGTCGCGAAGCATCTCGTCTCATACATTTTCACAAGATATTTAATCATCCACTTTTAAATGCTCAGTTCATTACCACTCTATCCTATTACTCAGCCCGTTTAGATCATCAACATAAGGTACAAGTCATTAGCTGCCGCACTAACACTTTCCATCATTCCTTCGTCCCACGCACATCCAACGACTGGAACCACCATCCCTCGGACATGGTTTCCATTTCAAATCATGACTTGTATTCTTGTACAATACAGAAGTACTTACGTGATCACGCGTGAAGTGTATATTGTACATATATATTATTGTACTCTGTTTTCCCTTGTTTCTGATGATACTTACACATACATTAAGTGTATTGCCTAACATCGAATTTTCATGTCTTGTAATTTTTGTTATGGTGATGTTACTAAGTTTGCTCTTGTTTATGGTTAATTATTTTTTGTACCCCACACCCCTCTGTAAAGATATGTACAATTGAGGGCAAAATAAATGAAATGAAATGAAACCATACCCTGGTATTGGGACGCTGAACCCCAGATAATATTACCCACAGCTTGCAATTAACTACCTACTAACATGCATTGATACCCATGTTCAATATAAGGCTGACAATATTGCATGAGTTCAGTACATAGGAGTGGTGGTATAGAATGTCTCGATGAACACACCATCGAAAGCAAACCAGCGCATTGAGGCAATGCATGTAGTCGGTGGGAGGAGCGTGCTTGGCGAATCAGGCGCTTGGCGCTTCTTTCATTTAGAACACACTGTTAATACGCTCATATTAGATTCACAAATTTATCCACTCAAATATGAACTAACCTAGCGACATTGGTACTAACAACAGCAGTCACGCCGAAGTAAGGAAGTCAGGCAAATAAAGAAAACGAAGCAGCGTAAAAACACATGGTAAAATAAAGAAACTATCGATTAAAAACCTCTTGAACAAATAGCTGGAAGGAATATATTCTGTATTCGTAAACGACTCTGAAACCTTCAAGTAGACTTGCAAATTTCAGGCAAAAATAATTACAAAAAGGTGGCTAAAAAAGCCTTTACAAAATGAAGCTAGGAATGTTGCCGGGTGTTTTCATAACTTTGTTGTATTGACTTTATAATTATAAAAGAAGGTAATATGTCTAAGTATGCTTAGACGGCAGCCTGAGAGTTGCCATAGGAATGTAGAGGATGTAGAAACTGAAACTAAGCGTTTCTAGTCTCACTGAGATTTCTGGTCTCAGTTATTCTGCAGGTAACCAAAGAACCAAGCATTCCCATGATACCTGTTCATACACCCATGTGCTCAAGGTGACATTAATGAATTTTCTACGTTGGGCTTACTCGACATATAACGGAAAGAAGCAGTCCAATAAGACGGAGCACCAGAAAAAGGATGACGCAGAAAAAAAGAACAGCGCTGACTTAAAATAGCTCTCTTCGTTCTTTCCTACTTTGTGGTGCTTCGTCTTCTTGGGCTCCTCTTTCACCCCACTCTGTCGTACCAACACCTCTCGAGCATCCCCTCTAACCGAGTAAGTGAGCGTCTATTGTGAAACGAATAAAGTTGTTTTGCTCCCTCACTCGGCCATACCACAGTGTCATGTCAGATCATATCAAGTCACGCGCAGGGAAACTTAATGGCTTCTTCAGCACACCCACTTGTATCCAATCTTTATGTAAAATAAGTTGGTTCAGGGTTGCCATTGGGTAGATTTGAAGAGTAGCAGAACTCAAGCTAAGTGTAGCCAAAATAGTCATGTCACATAATCTTATTGCCAAATACCAGTGCAGCTTTAGATAGGCAAATCTAAATTTATAGCCAGATTAAGCAGAACTGGTGGCATTGTTAGGGTTTTTATTACTTAATATTAAATAACATTTAGATAACGAAGACCACAAAAATAAGAGCAGTTTTCTCTTTTGCTTGGCCTTGAAGTATTCAAGCCACAAACAGGTGGCAAATGAAAGAATAAATTACAATGGATTCAGCTTACCATGCATATATTTAGCCTCTTGTAGAATAGAGTTTTTGCCATATGAAGAGTAATTTTAGAACATTTTCGTTTGCAAGCGAGTACGAACAATAAACGTTCAAGCATTTTTTTCTTGAAGCCGCAGAACAAATTTGATTAGCAGAACTTACATTATTATACCACTCCAACTTCAGATAGTAAAATGGAGTTATAATGAACAGTCTAGTTCAATTCCGTCCTGAATATCTGCTTTTGTCACGTTCGCACGAGAACACGCGCTGCGCATCAGGATTGGTAACTATACTCGGCGACAACTTTATGTGCCATGGCAGCACAGCCAAAGCTTCGTGGGCGAAGCTTCTGCACACGTGTTTAAACTCCAAGTAGTCTGTTTTCACGCAATTTGGGTTTCGCAAGTGCGTCCAACATGTACTTTTTTGCACGACCACCATGCAATAAATCTTACGTTTATTTGGGCAGAAACAAATAAAGTGTTCATTTTTAAAGGCAAAAAAAAAACGCGAAGCTTTTTTGAGAATTGCGATTTATTTCAGAAATAAGAAAGGTACGGCCGAGCAGGTATACTGGGCGCGAAACAGCGCAAAACCAAGAAATAGTTTTCTAAATGGCACTTCATACTTAGTCAGCATCATTGTTTTCCATCTACAGATACATGCTTGAGATACTCGCGTTATTTTTTTAAGGAACGTGAAGGCAGCGACGAGAAGCAGAAATCTTGACACCGATCGGCCATGAGCGGGCGTATGACGTTCGTAATTCGATGTTGGTGGAACGCAATCTTTACTCAGCCAATAACGCTGTTTTTTTTTACACTGTCAAACTGGTGATATATATGAACGCTTCTGTTACCCAGGCAAAGCGCAAGGAACGACTATCTCCGTAGACACTGACCAGGTGGTGTTACGGTACGCATTCTTGAGCGTTATCGTATCAACAATATTAGCCAGCTGAAACACCGACCATGGATGGAACAAAATTTAGGAATAGGGTCATTGGTTGTACGTACAATTTCCATTTGCACTTTTTTTTCCAAGCAGCTGGTGTTGCCGAAGACTCGAAGGTCACTAGTGTCACTTTCAAGGCGGCTAAGCGATGGTAGTCCCACTTTGAATGATGATATCACTCGCACACAAATTCTCGGTGATTGCATGGGAGGGATACAAAATATGTGAAGGCGCACCGCTGTCTTCGTTTCTCCCTGCTCGATGAACACAGATCACCTAACGAACACGCACCCATGCTCACTCGCAAATTTCGATGTGAACTTGCTGCAAGCGAGCGACGCCATCGTTGTTTACCGGGGCAGGGAAAAAGTAAAGCCACCAGAAAGCAAGAAATGAGAAACAGCAAAGAATGAAAAACCTGTATATGCGTGATGCTTCGGAACAATAATTCGAACAATCTTGAACATAAACTTACATCTTTTCTTTTTATATTTTTCATTGTGCTACGCCGCACAACAATGTAAGCGTTCGTGGACTAAATGCAGAGGCGTAGCAAGAAAGGGCGTGCTTGAGCTTCGTAGCCTTGGCTGCGCTGCGACACAAAGTTGTCGCCGAGTGCAGCGCGGAGCACCAGCATAAATGGCGGGCAGCGTAATCAGCGTTGTAGTTAGACGTTTGCTAACATGCATGTAAACGTCGCTACTTCGCGTTTGCAGTTGCCCAGTGAAATTGCACTGCGGTTCCTCGATGCGCAACCAGCAGCTACTGGTGAGTGTTTAAAGGGGGGGGGGGGGGGAGCGTGCGCGCATCGGCTGATACACAAAATGAGTTTATGAGTTGAAAATAGAGCAAATATTCTGCGAATATTATGAAGACTGGCTACTCAATGCGCCAAAAAAGAAGTTCAAAAGTGGGCCAAACACTAGTCATGGAGGAGCCACAAGACGAGGTCGTATGTCTAGAGTAGCCAATTTGGCGCAGTGTAGCCACGAACGGCAACCATGCATAACAAACCATAAGCCTGAGCATGAATTGGATTAACACACACATCATAGATTACTTTCAGTGTATGACGCATACATTCTCGTGCCTATAAACAGTAACAAATGATCTTTTGATCTTGTAAAAGAGGCTTTAGGAAGAAATAAAGCACATGCGAATGCAAAATACGACAGAAGGTGACCACTCATTGTTAGGGTAGGGACATAAATTCAAGTTCTGCATAAATGCCATCAAAGTCCGAAACTGCAATTGCTTCCAGATAAGCAATGTAGAAAAGCTGCATACAAGAGAAAGCAAGTAAGCTAGGTATAGTTTACTACTGATATATAGACAAAGCATTAGGCTCTTCTAAAGATAGATTTGCAACTGCAGATAAGATAAAATGCTGTGCTGTATTTGTGAGCGAGGTATTTATGGAAGAGGCTTACAATATTCAAGGCCAAACCCCATATATGCCCGAAGATAGACACAACCAAGCGACGCGATTATAGGGATGAAAGTCGCCGTCGCGCGACGAATGACTTGGTATATCGCTCGATTTTCAGATGTAGAAACTAGAGTTTGTCGCCCGGAAGTGGTATATGACCGACCAGCCAATAACAAGAACCCAGAACAGGGCGTATGTGAGTGACACACGCCGGCAGTGCACAATAAGAAGGAATAAGCACGCGTTCACCAATGTTGAAAGAAAAAAAAAATTATGCCAGACTTCCCGAAATATTTGTCGCTTCGTACAACATAACATATTGCTCTACAGTAGTAAATGCCGCTGTAATGTCAGCAACACTTGGAATGTGTCACCGAAGCTATCCCATGAGTGGGGTTTGGTTTGGTAAGCGACGGGCGTCGTCACATAGATTTCCACGCTTATGCGATTTACACTTTATTTCAACGACCTGTCGACATGGTATGTAGGCATGCATTCGCTCGCATTTCACACACGTGCCCATAGACACACGCGCGTACCCGAGCTGTAACCCGCAGAAAAACAGGGAAGAGGGCCCGAAGTAGGGCGAGTCTGGGGACGAGTCAGTTTGATTAACGCTTTGCACCAGAGTATTTTCTACAGTATTGTGTCACACAGGCCAAGGCACAATCACCAGTAAATAACTATCGTATGTGTGTAACTGCTGCTGTCTTGTGTCTCAATATCTTGTGAAAACAGAATGACAAACTGTATGCAAGAAGAAACTAGTAAGCTTGACTTGATTTCTAACGAAGAACAAAATCAAAATATCGATTGTGCCGTAAATCGTATTGTCAATAAGAAAGGTGACAAAATTTTGTCACGCATATCACACATTATCGTACCTATGACAACACTGTTGTAATTTTTCAGCGTCAGGCCGATATGAATATATATTTATGTAAACGGGGTTCTTCCCAGAGGACCGGAGCCAGTCAGAGTCTCAGGGAGATGTCGAGGAGAGGAGCCGGGAGCTGCTAACAGTAACTTCTAATTACAATATTTACAGGTAGCGTGTTACATGATGGTGGTAGCATCATGGAAGCTCTCGATAGAAGCATGATGGGAGCTTCTGGGAGCTTATGAGAGCTTGTCAGGTGCGCCTCGGCGCTCGCACTTTTATGTCCTGACCACGTATTTTGAAATGCTGGTGCCGCATCGTGCGCGAGAGAGAAAAGAAGGAGAGTGAAGGAGGGTTCCAGCTCTTGCGACAGGAGCGCTTACGCGCTCTTGGTTCCTCGCTTGACGTTACGTGACTGGTCGAGCGCGCCCTTTGCAAACGGGAGCACGCACAAACGGAGGAATGCACTCTTTGCGGCTGTTTATTCGTATGGATGCACCACCGCCTTTGGGGACGCGAACGTTGGGGGTGCGGCTGTTCACCTTTGGAAAGGGGGGGGGGTGCACAGGCGGCCTTTACATTGACATAATAGGCAGGCGCTCGGGTATAGACAGGTAGGGGGATGATGAACCTTCACTCCTTTCCACCTGTACCCTGAAGGGGAACTGCGCACGCCACGCTCTCTACATTTGCTTTCAGCACCCCCCTTCCCCATCTCCTTCAAGGAGCTAAACTGAACCATGCTTCTGCAAGGGTTCATCGAACCTATTCGTGCCTTTTAAGCCACTCACCGCGGTTAACTAGCGCTTCTCCTTTTCTCAAGTCAGAACCTTTTTGTTTTCGCTTTTCTTTTTTTTATCCGACCATTTTATCCTCTCTTTGTCACTTTTATCCCCCCCCCTTCGAGCGTATATATATATATAAATATATATATATATATATATATATATATATATATATATATATATATGTGTGTGTGTATGTGTGTGTGTCTGTGTGTGTGTGTGTGTGTTGTTGTGACCGGGGTTTTCAGGCAACGGAGGTCCGGGAGAAAGTTGTCGAGGGAGGAGGAAGAGAGACTTTAAGAGGGTTTATCTGCATTATATACAAGGTGAGCTCTCGTACATGACGATCTCTTTCTTACATGGCGAGCTTTCGAATCAGGAGTTAATCTACATGGCTTACGGCGTCGTGGCGACACGACGTCTCACCCTCCGGTTAGGAGGGAGAAGGCCTGGCAAGCATAGGCAGCCGGCTGGTCGGCTACTTGTGTGAGGATTAAAAGAGCGCCGCTCCCTTGTCAGCACTGACGCCAGTCACAACAATATATATATATATATATATATATATATATATATATATATATATATATATATATATTAGAGTAATAATTCAATGGGCCAGTTAGTCTTTGTGAAAGTATGGGATATGGCACAACGGGAGCATTGTCAACAAGGATAATATATTTATTTCCCAACAGTTTCGGGAGGGGTCCTCCCTTCATCAGGGGGTGAGTTATACTGACATGAATTTCCAAACTTCGTTGCTGCCACGTCCCTCTCGCCTTGAAACATGTTTGCGAGAGTGAGAGGGAACTGAAAAAAAGGGGGGGGGGAGAAAAAAAGAAAAAGAAAGAAAAGAAAGAAAATAAAAAAGAGGAAGAACCACTGTCAACACTGAGAACGAAACCAACTGTCCGTGTACGTCCACATACGTTTCTTATCACGTGCTGTTCAGTTCTCGACGTGTGTGGGGCCACCCAAGATTGTCGCCGCGGTTTCGGGAGGGTCCGTGAAGGCGTGCGTAAAGAAAGGGTTTCCCCGTAATGGGTCGGTCGGGATGCGGCGTGCGTAAAGGAAGGGTCTCCCGTTAATGGGTCGGTCGGCTCTTTTTACCTTTCATCTTCGTCCGTTTCCCTTCAATGGTCATCAAGTGGTAGGCGAACGAAAACGCTTTGTATGTGCATGTGGAAAAAGGCAGAAAAGAAAATATGAATGAAGAAAAAATGAAAACAAGAATGGACAGTGTACACGTACGAGTCAGTCAGAAAAAGGCATGGTCTCCAGCTATCAATCTTAGTCACCAATTTCCTCCTGGCTTACTTCTCGGAGGCAGTTGAGTTAACCGGGGTCCTCGTTGATGCCGGCTACTCATGTTCGAAATTTGAAAATAAAATATGCCTCACGCTGTTCGCGCTCGCGTCTGTTTGAGAAACCGGACTGCAAAAGAGTTACGCTGATATTTTCAAAACTGTGGTTTGACAGGCGCAGATGCCTGGATAAAGGTAGCTTCGGCACTGAAGTGGCGTGGTACCGGTGATTATTGAACCGCAGCCGAAATGGCGTGTCTGTTTGGCCGATATATTCTTGTCCGCAGATGTTGCAATGTAGCATGTATATTACGTTACTGGAGTCACAATTAAGGCTTTCAGTTATGCAGACTTTGAAATCCGAGAAGTTCGCTTTGGATTCACGTGTTGTGACCATCTGTGGGCATACCTTGCATCGAGCTTTTCCGCAGGGATGGCACCCTGATTGAAATTTAGGGGTGGTTGTTTTTGCTCTGACAAGAATGTCCTTCAGATTTTTATCCCGGCGGTACACCACGTGAGGTGGCTTCGCGAAGATAGAAGTTAGTCGTTTGCTTTGCCTGATTATGTTGAAATGGCGGGACAGTATGTTGTTGATTCGTGGCGCTGATGAGGAGTAAGTTAGTACAAGGTTCGTTTGGGAAGTCGTTTTAGATACTCTGTTTGGTCCCTTAATAATATCATTTCTGTTCACGTTGCGAGCACGGAGTATGGCATCGTCAATAATGTCTTCCGGATAATTTTGTTTCAATAAAGAATGCTTTAGGTGTTCCGCGTGTCTCTCAAATTCCCGCATATCGGTGCATATTCTTCGGTACCGCTAGGCCTGAGAATATGGAATACCCGTTTTGCAATGCTTTGGGTGGCTGCTGTTGAAATGTAGGTACATTTGACGGTCTGTAGGCTTTTTGTAAAGGTTTGTTGACAAGCAGTCATTTTCGACCGTGACAGTGACGTCCAAAAAGTTAATGCTAGTTTTGGAAATTTTGTGCGTGAATTTTATTGACGGGTGGCACTTGTTAAAATCCTCTATGAAGCGGAAAAGACTTCCCTCATCATGGTTCCATATCATAAAAATATCGTCTAAGTATCTTCTGTAGTAGAAAGGTTTCAAGGTGCGTCCCTCAATGAATGGGATTTCAAGTGAAGCCATAAAGGTGCTCGCAAAGTTTGGGGCCATTTTCGTGCCCATTGCAGTGCCACTGACCTGAAGGAAATGCTTGCCATTGAACTCAATATGGTTATAATTTAGTACAAGTTCAAGAAGTGTAAACAGTACCTCGCCACTTACACTAGTTGATGAGTCAGATTTTACATATTCAGAAACCATAGCCGCTATTCCGTCATGGTGGGGTATGTGTGTGTACATTGAGCAGACGTCCATTGTCACCAGAAAACTGCTGCCTGGGATGTCGAGACTTGAAGTTTCGCAGATGAAGTGGTTTGTGTCCTTTAGGTAATAGGGAAAATTTGGGGGGATGTTTTTTATTAAGGAATTGATGAATTCTGATATATTTTCTGTTGATGTGCTGTTACTGTATACTATCGGACGTCCCGGATTACCTGCCTTGTGTATTTTGGGGAGCAAATAGAATCGACCGGGAACAGAATGGGCCGGTAACATTGCTTTTAACATTTTTCCGGTAATTTTCTCGTCCCGGCGGAGATTGTTTAGGGTTACTTTCATCTTTTTTCTTTTCTGCCTTTTTCCACATGCACATACAAAGCGTTTTCGTTCGCCTACCACTTGATGACCATTGAAGGGAAACGGACGAATATTAAAGGTAAAAAGAGCCGACCGACCCATTAACGGGAGACCCTTTACGCACGCCGCATGCCGACCGACCCACTACGGGGAAACCCTTTCTTTACGCACGCCGTCACGGACCCTTCCGGCACCGCGGCGACAATCTTGGGTGGCCCGACACACGTCGAGAACTGAACAGCACGTGATAAGAAACGTATGTGGACGTACACGGACAGTTGGTTTCGTTCTCAGTGTTGACAGTGGTTCTTCCTTTTTTTACTTTCTTTCTTTTCTTTCTTTTTCTTTTTTTCTCCCCCTTCCTTTTTTTCAGTTCCCTCTCACTCTCGCAAACGTGTTTCAAGGCGAGAGGGACGCGGCAGCAACGAAGTTTGGAAATTCATGTTAGTATAACTCATCCCCTGATGAAGGGAGGACCCCTCCCGAAACTGTTGGGAAATAAATATATTTATCCTTGTTGGCAACGCTCCTGTTGTGCCATATCCCATACCTATAAATATATATATATACATACTTATATATATAAATATATATATATATATATATATATATCTGTATGTATATATATATATATATATATATATATATATATATATCTGTATGTATATATATATATATATATATATATATATATATATATATATATATATATATATATATATATATATTTCTATGTATATATGTATATATATATATATGTATATATATATATGTATATATATATATATATATATCTCTATGTATATATGTATATATATATATATATATATATATATATATATATATATATATATATATATATATATATATATATATATATATATATATATATATATATATATATATATATATATATTATATATATATATATATATATATATATATATATATATATATATATATATATATATATATATATATATATATATATATATATATATAAAGGAGCTAGAAAACGCTCGCTCCCACGCATGCGCTCCCGAGCTGTAACCCGCAGTACAAAATGAGCCGAAATATGGCGAGTAAATCTGGATAAGGATTCTCGCCGACGCGTCTTCTTCTATAGTGTTGTGTTACATTGACCAAGATTCGACCATTAGCAATGAAGTGACATAACTAAAGTTTTAATTACCAGACAGCTGTAAAAGTGCCACGTAGTAATTACAAAAAATCAAGTGCAGTTAAATTCACTTACTCAGCAAAAATGTGTTATAAAACATGAGATATTCCTTCGTGATTCATGATCGACGAAGTTGGCGAGCAGATCCGGCCGTTATTTGAACGAACCGGCGGAGAAAACAAACATTAATTGGCCGGGGTCTGAAACACGTCGCCCTCTCCGCACTGACTGTCTTGGGTGAGCCAGACGTCTACGATTCTCTTGACTGTGCATATTTACCGGCGCTGCACCGACGAGCTGCGATATAATCACCATGCTCGGATGTGCCGGCTGGCTGCTGGATAAATGCCACGTTTGTAAATGCCTGTTTGTGCGAACAGCTGTTCTCCTTGCTGAAGGCGAGCTTCTCAGCTCTCTAGTAGAGGATTCCTGGTGAATACTTGCGATGAGCCATCAGGATCGTCTCCACACAAGAAGTTAATTCGGACGCTTCTTCTTGTTTCGTAGTTATAGGCGTTGTTAAGTATAGAGCTTTAGCAGTTATCTTGTACTTACAAGAAGTAGAGTATTTTGTATTACTGTATTATTCGCCCGACTATTACGATTAATAATGTCTTCTTTGGGTAAGCACCACGAACTCGACCGGCTACTTTCTTTCTTTTTAACATAAAAGTATGTTATGCTAAAGTCTACCACGGCACCGATGCATTTCGTCACGGATATAATATAAGGAATTATATAATACATAATGCAAAGAAAAATCACATCATATCCACTTCAGAGCTTCAGATGGTTTTATCGGTAAATCGTGAATCCTTCGTAAGTTTTACCTGCTGAGTCAGTTATAGAACTAGACGATTACGTACCAAGAGACAAGCATGTACAAACACCTGGCTTTAGGAGCTTCGTTCCTAACAACACGAGCGAAAATTACCTCAGAGATGTGTCGAACCACCGACCTGTTTATCTGCAGCACGCGGCGCGAACCACTACGCCACACAACGTACCTTACTTAACCTGTTACAGGCACGCTACTTATTCGCACTATATGTACCGTTGCCCGTCCTCAAAGCTTATAAAGTTGAGCGCGTTTTCGGCGTTTGTAGCGAGATGGTGCGAGGAGCGTGCGTTAGGCGCGCGCTCTAAAGGTCGTCGCCCCATACAACCCCGCGCATTGCTGTGTGTGCGCGCGCCCCCACATAGCGTGCTCGAAGTGCTTGTAGCGTGGGCGCTCACTTGCGCGCTCGCGCGTACATCGAGATTCGGACGTTTTGTACCTCTTCTGCTTCTACTGCAAGTTTTCTGTGAAGTTACAGTGGTATCAGAGAGCACGAAGTTCACTTCGCTTGCTGCCGCGGCCGCGTTTACGAAATAAGTGCACTGCTCGTATAAGTAAGAATTGTGACAGTTGTTCGCACGCGTCCTGTGCATACTTGCGCGTTGGTTCCGTCTTTCTCTCGGTTTTAGCAATATAAATGCTTAGCTACCTCTATGAAGACGCGTTTCACTTTTGTGTTAAACTGATCCCTGAAGAAAGGGATCAGTCAAATTTTTTTTGTCGTGAAATAACCGCTGATGTCGAATCAAAAACTCAGAATTTCAGAGTGAGCCTTCAGAAATAATAATTCTGTAGATCGCTACCAACGTGTTCTGGAGTCGTGATGAATACTCTTGACAAGTATCTCATAAGTACATATATGAGATATTTTAGAAAAACCTTTTTTGAAATGGAAACATTAGCTGACATTTGTTCGATTCCAGTTGACATTTTACTTTCAGTTTGGTTCAAAATACCTACGGCAATGCATTTGTATTACGACTATGTCCTCGCCCCGCCGTGGTGGTCTAGTGACTAAGATACTCGGCTGCTGACCCGCAGGTCGCGGGATCGAATCCCGGCAGCAGCGGCTGCATTTGCGATAGTGGCGGAAATTCTGTAGGCCCGTGTGCTCAGATTTGGCTGCATGTTAAAGAACCCAAGGTGGTCGCAATTTACGGAGCCCTCCACTAGGGCGTCTATCATAATCATATGGTGGTTTTGGGACGTTAAACCGCACATATCAATCAATCAATCAATCAATCAATCGATCAATCAATCAATCAATCAATCAATCAATTACGACTATGTGCTTATCGCCCTACTACACAAACACACATACACACGCTCCTTTTTTAAATGGCAACACTTGAAAATCTAAAGTAAAAAACAAGCTAGCATCGTGTAAGCCGTTCTATGCTCCATATTGACTGTTGTCGTGCGCAAGTGGTCTTTCGGGTCGTTTTGCTGGTGACACTCTATGCACTTTAATGATTTGCGTGTCCAAGATGAAGGAAAATGAAAACGGACTTGGGCTAAGCCACGTGAAAACACACACGCGCGCCTGAAAGGGACGTACTGAAAGCTCAACCGCTTAGAAAGTGTGGGCGAATGTGGTGAATCGATGTGCTGTCGTTCCCTGCACGATCGATCCAGTGGGCAAAGTTTTTTCTTCTTTCGTTTTTAGATCGTCAAGTGCTTCTTGAAAGGTGCAGGAAGCTTCATTCTTCTGCGACCTTCGTAAAGCTGCACGCCGTCTATTGATTCTCAAATTACTTATTCAACGCTGGCGAAACACGTGGACAATTTTGCCTCGAGTCTTCGGAGCTTTTCGGAGGAAATGACCGCCGCTGGAACGGTTGCTCAATCCTTGATTTCTGCTACCTTTTCTACTTCCTCTACTTTACTCGCAGTTCTTTTCTATACCTCACACAGCTCAGTTTTCCTATTTTGTTGACACATACTATAACTGACTGTAAATGTGGCTCGCCAATATTTTTCTGTTCGTAAAAACTATTTTTCCCATTTCTGACTTCACCCGATCTTGCTCATAGGCGCTTGTTGCGTGGCATACCTCGAAGCCAAATCGTAACGTAGCACGAAAGTCTGTGTTCGCCATAGAGTATAAAAAAATAGGAGGAAGCACGCCTAGCGTCCACAAGCCAGCATCCTCGGAAGCCGCTTGTTACTCGTGTTTGTGCCACGTTTCCCATGATGCTCTTGTTTTATTGCATTTTTTTGGGCGGGCTCATGAAGAGAAACTAAAGTTTGTCGAGTGCGTGCGCCAAGCCTGTCTCTGTTTTTTTTATGGTGGGCTCAAAAAAAAAATTTTACGTGAAGGTTTCACCTAGTTTTTTTCCCCTTTATGGTGTTTATTCCTTCGGACACCTTGAAACTATGACGCCCTCTCTGGACCGATTGAAGGACCGCTTGTACAAGCACCAGGCCTGTAGCTAGGGGGTGGGGGGTGGGGGAGAGGTGCCAGAGCCTTATTCACTCCGGAAATTTTGAAAACGGAGGTGTTTCATGAAAGAAGTAATAAAAACAAGCGTTTTTTCAGTAGTCAAGAGTTTCAGCAACTGCCCCCCCCCCCAAAAAAAAAAACTTCCAAAAAATTTTTTTCTCACGCCTATTCCTGTCTGCGGGCCTGACAGGTGCTGTTCCTGACGAATATCGCATCATTCATAGTGTAGCAATTCATTGTAAACTCTGCGTGATATAGTTGTACTGTCAAGCTGGCACTTTTATTAGGAAACTTCAATAGCTAAGATAATAATAGATAATAATAGATTATAACGCTATTCGAAGGTCGCAGGTTCGGTTCCTGCCCACAGCAAGCGAAAAACCCCGAACGGAAGCGACGTGATAATTCACGGATCATGCTCGTTTAAGCAGATGTAAGGAGCCAGATATCTGTGAACGAATTTTTCAAAGAGCCCGGTTGTAGGAGCAGGTGTCCAAAGGATCACATCGTCGTCTAGGTAGAATTATACAACTCGACGTGCCACATCACAACGAACTTTCCGCTTGGACTGAAGATAGCGGTGTTAGCACGGGCGATTGCACGGCAGCGGGTGACATGGGCAGCGAACTCTTCCGGAAGGCACGCAGGATAGCACAGAGGGCATAGATAAGCAGCTGGTGTCCTGAGCAGATGATTGGGCATGACCATACACACACACACACACAAAAACTGGGCTGAAAGTTGTAGTGCTTGTAATCATAGTGCTGTATGCAAACGTAACGAAAGGTAGTATTGTGTCCCAGTGCTTGTTATCGCGCTGTAAATACATAGAGATCGTCACTGACAAAGTTCTATGGAAACGCTTAGTGAAACCATTTGTCTACGAATGATATGGAGAGGTGGTCTTATGGGTGTTGTCATAGGCTTGTAGGACTTCAGCGAAGACATCAGAAACAAATGTTTTGCCATGATCATTCAAGAGAACTTGAGCAGCACCGTGGTGCAAGACAACAGCACGCAGGACGAAGTCGGCCATTTTGGAAGCAGCGCCAGAAGAAAGAACTGCTGTCTCAGCGTAGCGAGTGAGATTATCCACGGCCCTAACAATTCAGCGATGACCGGCTGGTGTAAGCGGGAAAATCCGTATAAGTATATGCTGACGAACTCGGGAGCAGACGAGTGCGGGAGCCTCCCAATCTCGTCCACTCTCTGTAGAGAGCCGGCAGGAAGTGATGTCGAATGTGTTCGGTGCTGACATAACGAAGAGGAATCGACGTACTTGGAAACACTAGTGGAGAGGCCAGGCCAGAAGCAGTGAGTCTAGATGCGATCGTATATTGTGAAAACCTACACTCTAAGGCAAAATTACCCGAAAAAGGAGTAACGGAGCACAATAGGCGCGCGCGATTAACGGATAGACCGTTGAGAAGCAACCACAGAGGGAAGCGTGGTGTGCGAAACCAAGGGATGAACCACCCGGGCGTTGCAGGCAGCGCGAAAAGCGTTGCCAAGGTGACCAGGCATCCCTCTCCTCCTCGGCGGGCTCAGTCTTTCCCCGTATTTTGCCGGCGACGGTTCACGTTGCGTCGAGCCCGGAGTGCTCGACCAAGGCCGCCTGGATTCGACGATCTAAGAATTACGGCGTGGTGCTTGTGTGTACGCTTGGATGAGCGTGGGCTGCTGCTTTTGCGTTTCGCTGCACCCATGAAGTCTGGAGCAAGTCTCGACACGTCACCATGCCGCACTGTATATCTCTGGCATCAAGATAGTCACAACCAACACACGACAGCAACAGTTGGGAAGGCCAATATGGCGGCCGAGAAAACAACAGGCCTATCGGATATATACTTCAGTCCGACTCAGGGCAGAAAACAGCGCTGGATTCTAAGGCAAGTAGGTTATCATTCGTTATTCCACTCTACTTGTCGCGTGTGTGATACGGATCGCGCTTGCAGGGAACGGGCTCAGTCGTGTTGTACACGCACGCACGAAATGCATCACGAAGGTCAGCTTTGGCGTCTGCAGTTCGCCTGTGCTTGGCGACCACCTGGAAATTGGCCGCCATTGCCGTCGGCCTCCCGTACGCTCGCTCATCGAGTGCTCACCGGTCTTCGCCACCGCGATGAGCTCCGGGCTGACGACATTGGCCTGAGATCTCGTCGCTGTTGGGAGTCGTGGAAAACACGTTGTGGGTTCTCGTAACGAGCTTGGCTGTAGTATGTTGCGCGCTTAAAGTGCACCAGCACGGGCTTGCGGGGCTTTCGCTAGCGTCGGAACTCACTGAAAATTGGTCGCCATTACAGTTGGCTTTCCCGTCAGTCGGTCGCAAGCATCTCGGTGCCATCCGTTGGCCGCGGCGGCGGACTCACGTTTGCACGCTTTACTCGCTCGAGTTTGTGGAAAAGGGCCGCATTACTGTCGATTTCGTCGGCGCTAGCTCCAAACCAGCTCGGCGCTGTTCGTGGCGGTGGCCAAGCGTACGCTCGCTCTCCTGTTCGAAGTTCGCTGGCGGCAGACACTCCGCGTGCAGCGCCGCTCTTGGTCTCGCGTTCGCTTGCTCGAGATGAACGACGTCGCTCGCTTAAAACTCGCCGACTTGTTGACGGCAAGGTGGTTCGTGGAGTTGTGGCTGCGGCTGCCGCTCCTAAGCTGTTGCGCTACGGAGATCGAAATGAGTCTTTGACGATATGTGGCATCACGGTGAATTTATTTTATTAGCATGTCGTATCTCACGTATGTTTTTATTTCACCTTGCACGTATTTCTCATATGCACTTGTATTCATCCTCTGTCACGCGTGACTCACTATTTTATATACTTATTGTGCAGCCGTGGGCACACATCGTGCTGAAGACTGTGTCGCTGGTGTCTGTGATGCCTTTCATCCATCTGTTTTGTAAGAGCAGCTTCAGGACTGTGCGAGAAGTGAAGGTAAAGTTATTTGTGTGTCATATTTTAACGCTTGTTTTTATGTTAACGTGCACGTACTTGTCATATGCGTGCATCTTCATCTTCTGTCACGTGTGTCTAACTATTTTTACTATATTATTATACGTGCAGCCGTAGGAACACAACACGCAGAAGGCTGCGTGCGCTGGCGTCTGCAATGCCTATCATCTATCGCTTCCGTCGGAGGAGATCCCCAAGGAGTGAACAAGATTTGACAACAAGACTGAACTTGTACACTTCACTATGAATTCACTCAAAGGAATGGGGAAACTTCTTGTGTATGTAGAAAAATAAAAGATTTCGATGTCTCAGTTTTGCCTTTCGTTGTTGCCGTGACTGCGAAAGCAGTTACACATAGGTGGCTAACTACTTTTTGGCGTGTTCTTTTCTGCGCAATTTGTTGCTCACTGCACAGAAAAACAGGCGAAAAAAGTATTAGGCCTGACGCAAAATAAACAAAAACAATGTGTGAACTGGGGACAAAAAGTCCATCCGGTTGGAATATTTGAGTGGATCAACCATTCGCCCGGCAAGGTGCAACTGTGAGGGCTAACAGTGGCCCGGTAAGGTGTAAATCTGGGCATTAACAACTGCTCTATAAGGTGCAAATCTGAGGACCAAGTTTTAGTCCTTTGAGGTGATTTGTGGGACTAACGGTTGCTCACTAAGGTGTAAATGTGAGGACTAAATGTTACTCCCTTGAGTTCGTCTATGTGGACTAACTGTTAGACCCAGAGCCGTTAGTCCTTAAAGGAATTAATGGTTGTGGCAGCCTATCAGTCCCCAAAAGAATGAACCACATACACTTTTAACACCCTTTTACCTTAGAGTGTAAGTGGCCCGCTGTCGGGTGGTGAATAAAGGCTTCTAAATCTTGGAGTCGAGGTGAGCGAGTCGAAGTGAGTGAGATGAAGTAGCTTTGGTGGCAGGAACAAGACTCTGAAGTTCTTTTGTTACTATGATGCGAATCGGAGCATGCAGTTCGTACTCGCCAGTAAGGCGAGTTTCACAGGAGGCATGTGGAAGGCGGATCGAGAACAGTGCGCCCAGGCACTGGTAGGTATTAATGATGTCCTCAACTGAGGTTTAGCTCTGTATGACAAGAGCATTGAGAGCGACGGAGTTGATGCCTTTGAGTACATGACAAATACGACCAGCCTTTAGCATGTCACTTTGGGCACGGCGACAGATAGCCAGAACGTCTCCAACATACGATGTATACGATTCACTGGGCCCCCGTAGAAGGGTAGGAGCGAGCTTCTGTTTGGCTACCTCAAAGCGTCTGGTTCCGAATACCTGACGTAGCTGCACCATGAACGCTGACCAATCAGGAAACAAACGATTGAGGTTATAGTACCATGTCTTAGCGACCTCCTTGAGGTAAAAGGGAATGTAGCGTAGCTTGTGTGGATAATCTCTGTAATTGTAAGCACTGGTTCCATTATCATCATCATCACCTGACTACGTCCCCTGCCGGACAAAGGCCTTTTCTTTGTTCCGCCAGTCAACTTGGTCCTGCGCTTGCTGGTGCCACTTGATATATATACCCGTGTACTTCTACTTCATCTCATCTGCCCACCTGACTTGCCTTCTCTGGGAATCCAGTCTGTTAACCTTAATGACCAGCGGTTATCCTGTCTACGCGCTACGTGCCCGGCCCATGTTCATTTCCTCTTCTGGATTTCAACTATATTATCCTTAACCCCGGTTTGTATCCTTTTCCACTCTGCTCTCTTTTTGTTTCTTAAGGTTACACAATTTTCCTTGCCATCTCACTGGCTGCGTATATATATATATATATATATATATATATATATATATATATATATATATATATATATATATATATATATGTATATATATATATATATATATATATATATATATATATATATATATATATATATATATATATATATATATATATATTTAGCCTCGCATGCAAAAGGTCCGTCGTTCAAATCCCGGTGCCGCGAAGTTTCCAACCGGATTTACAACTCATGATTACGGAGTTAAACAAGGAGAGCAGAAAGGTGGGTCTTAAAATTAATCTGCAGAAAACGAAAGTTGTGTCAACAACCTCGGTAAAGAGCAGCGCTTCGAGATAAGTAATAGTGCACTTCAAATTGTAAAAGACTATGTCTACTTAGGGCAGGTAATAACCGCGAAGTCAAACCACAAGGTTGAAGTAACTAGAAGAATAAGAATGGGGTGAAGCACATTTGGCAAGCACTCTCAAATTATGACAGGTAGATTGACACTATCCCTTATGAGGAAGGTATATAACAGCTGTATCATGCCAGTACTTAGCTACGGAGCTGAAACCTGGAGACTTACAAAGAGGGTTCAGCTTAAATTGAGGACGACGCAGCGAGCAATGGAAAAAAAATGGTAGGTGTAACCTTAAGAGACAAGAAGAGAGCAGAGTGGATTAGGGAACAAACGGGGGTTAAGGATATAATAGTTAAACTCAAGAAGAGAAAATGGACATGGCCGAGCATGTAGCGCGTAGACAGGATAACCGCTGGTCATTAAGGCTAACTAACGAGTTAGGGGAAGACAGAAGATTAGGTGGGCAGATGAGATTAAGAAGTTTGCGGGTATAAATTGGCAGCAGCATGCACAGGACCGGGTTATCATGTGGAACATGGGAGAGGCCTTTGTCCTGCAGTGGACGTAGTCAGGCTGGCTATGTATACATATATATATATATATATATATATATATATATATATATATATATATATATATATATATATATATATATATATATATATATATATATATATATATATATATATATATATATATATAGTTCACTTACCATTACCATAAAAATGACATGTGTGTTCTGTTCTCGCTCGAGCCCCAGTTTGCCATAGTTCAGACTATTTTTCTTTTTTTTATATGGTCGGCATCTTTCTGCCGAATGGGAAAATACCTGGAATGGCACAGATGTAAAATCAAAGCAATCAAAGCTGTTTCTTGATGTTGAATAAATATTTTTTTTCGAAACAGTGAACCTGGCAAACGCTGTTTATTCTCTGGGTGGGAGGTTTCCTCATTCCAGGAACACTATTGTCCTTGCTACCTGCTTAGCCTTGGCGACAAGGGTCCGATGAGGTCTTCGATGAGGAATTCGGCGAGACCGTCCCCTGTGAGGGTGATTGTCTAGTTGTGTTTCCACTTATATCATTGCTGTTACGATAAGCTTGGTTGCATTATTGTTGTGTGTGTGTGATGATTGGATTATTGTATGCTGTTTGATGCTTTGCTTGTTTGCCTTACTGCCTGTACCATTCCTACTTGGGCTCCATGCCTGCAGTATCTTGTAAATAAGTAAATAAATAAATAAATAAGTACTCCATTCAAGATTAAGCGCGTGGCAATTTTGGTGGAGAAATATCGTCTTTGGGTAGAATCTATGCGTGGATCTTCCACTGAAAACGTTTGCTCAGAATATTTGGTCTATCTTATCAAATATATTTTTACGGCATGTCGGTACCAATAAGCATTAGCGATTGGCTGATACGATGTTGCTGATTCGCTACTGTGACTCGTGCTTTTTGAAGCAGTGATGCGTATGAGTACTTTTACGTGTATATAGATACTTTCAATGTTTCCAAAGGTTTTGTCCACGGATGTTTCCAGCTCAAATTAGCAAAAAAAGAAGAAAAAAGAGGCTATGGTGAGTATCAGGAACAATGACGAGAGTGGCCTGGGTTATGTTCATTAATAGCGTTTTGCTGGACAGGAGTGCAGCTAAACCGGCTTTGGTGGTAACGCACTGCGAGTATCATCATTAAATTTTACGATGGCATGGTGAGCTGCTCGTTATAATTGGTTGCGTAGTTCAGTACAATTTTTTAGTAGCGGAAAAGGGTCACGTTGCTAGCTATTCTTTATTTCAATTTTATTAGCCGCGACTGGTTGTTACGAGATACGATCATTTTTTATGGTTACAGAACCTATCAATACCTCGCTGAAAAAGGCATAGCAGTTTGAATAAGTTTTGAGTGGGCTCAGAGAAATTCGTGTCACATGAAAAAGCTCTTGCTAAAAGTAGACACAAGAGAGCATATTCAGTGCGTCCATCGAGTGTATATTTAGCGTATAGGTACAGGCGTACTCGTATCGATAGCTAAAAGTCATGAAAGCTGTCTGAAAACAGCCTTGCAAGGCATGCGTTCAGGAATCGAATAGTAACTTTAGTATTTAGTAACTTTAGCATGCGGTGGGTACATTGCTTGTTGATGTGTTGACCCGAAAGACGCGGGTTCGACACCGGCAATATCTAGGGGAGATTTCTGTGAAAGCAAATTGGTCAACCCCCTTATTGAAAATTAGGTGCACGTAGATTAAAAAATTAAGGCTGGTCGAAATTTCCGGAGCCCTCTTCTATGGCGTATTTTGTGATCATATCGTTCGTTCGGGGCATTAAACCCCAACAATTATTATTAACGCGATAGCATGACAATATGGTGGACCCGTAAAGTCGCAGGAAAATAAGAATCTGAATGCACACCATGGCTAGCGTGCTGCGTTTTTGTTCTTGCTCTGCGTGTAATTATGAAATCATGTACGCATGCATATACACGATCACTGCGTAAAGCCTTTAACACTGAACAAAAATATCTGTGAAGTATATTTTAGGGCACTTTTTGAGGAGAATCCAGTTTTGAATCTTGTGCATAGATATAGCAGAAGGGGAATTTTTTTTGTAATTTTATCCACGTCTTTAGCCTCTGTTAGCACATAGAAATTAAGTTTGATTTGATTTCAGTGTATCTTCCCGTAAGGAGAACCCATTCATGGGCGAAGCGGAAGTATTTTTTTTTATTTGGAGCAGTTTTCCTGACGGTTGAAAAAGGAAGATTACAAGGGACAGTATAAAAGACAGGCTTATATGGATCAGGAGAAGACACCAACGAACTGCAGTGCATTACGCAAAGCGGGAAAACATTCGCAAGGAAAATGACATTTACGAACGACGCGGAAGCTGTCGTGCGTGGAGGCCGTTCGCCATCTCCGCCATTAAAGACAATAGAAGCGCCCACAATGGCGATTAAAAAACATCATGAACAACAAAAAATACAAAGACGAATCGTTCTGGATTCCGGATGCAGTGTGCATAATATGGTCTGCATGAGAAAGAAGGGCGAAAGAAATGTGCGTGGCAGCTTTAACAGAGCCAAAATTTCCCCTCGAGTAAAATTGAACGGCGCACGCGCACGCAGAAAGCAACGTAGAAAAATAAATGAAAATATAAATATCGCAGCTAATTACGTCATTCGGGCGGAAGTGGCAAGCTCGGTCGGCGAATGGATAAAGCGCCCGAGTGCGCTATCGCGGCCGCCTGTCGTGTTAACTTGAAAACGCGCGCTGTGTGCATTTGCATAATCTCCAGTTGTCTCCCGTTTGAAAAGCGAGGCCCAGATTTCTTCACCGCGTGCTTTCGAAGAGTTTTGCTCTACGCTCATACTTGTACGAGGGACACAGGCTGATAAGGACGAGTGTGAAGGAGGTTTAATATCCACTCGGCCGCACGATGCTGTGAACTGCGTCTCACGACTAATTGATCCATAGAGTGTTCACTTGAAAATCCGCGATGGGAGCTCTCACGGTCAGCCATCTGAAAGATTGGAGAAAAAAAGTTTTTTTTTAGTATAAACAGACCTGTGGTTCAGAGGTTCTTTAGGAATTTACTTATTTCATTCGGCTGTAGTTTTGTCATGGATTACCCTATTTTTATGCTGCTTCGTGGCAAAACATTACAGATGTTGAATGCCCCCTCCTCCCCCTTTTTGATGCAACGCAGAACAAAAAGATAATAAAAGTCACGACTTACGAGAACTAGGACATTCCCCAATATTACATGGACGCCAAGCGCGAGCAAAGATGCATGTGTCAAGGCGACGCGGCGCGCAGCGTTCGGATTTCGTATAGCGCCTAGAAAGGCAATGCACCTGGCTTCGCCAACTTCCGCCGCCGCTGACTGACGTGACTGCTGTGCCGAATTATAGCTATCCGCTTTCCAGCATCATCTCGCAGTTTGTGTTATTTTTATTCAGTGTATATTTCTCCAGGGCTACATACAAAAAAAAAACGGTAAGGACCAATAAATTTCTATCTTTCCTGAATGTTTTGCTGCACACCACACCAAAATCAGATTATTTGTGACGAATGAAACTACAGCCCAATGAAATGAGCCCCTTCTAACAGGCTCACTCAGTAGTATTACGTAGTGGATTACGTAGAGCTAACGTGTATAAGTGGTAGTCATCGAAGAAATGCCGACAGCAGATTTGTTACCAAGCCTGCTGCCGTTCGAAACATCCCACGGACGTCTTTCAAGCAGTACACATGTGCACACGTCGGGATGGAGGCCCGAATACCAACGTGATCCAAAATGCACTGAAACGTGGGAGAGTACTCCGCGCGGCGCTCATTAACCCTCAGATTACAAGCATGGAATAAAGAAAAAAAGAAAAAAGTTTCCCCGAATGAGCATAGGAGACCGAGTCTCTGCAGTAACGCCGTGGTCGACGTGCCTAAAAGCCTCCTTGTTAAGCCACCTTTAATTAACATTTACAAATCGTGAGGGAGAAGGTGGGGGGCACTTTAAGGCAGTTCAATGACTGGCGAGGCTCTTAGTTTACTTCATTTGAAGCGACACTCCCCATCCCAATATCATGGCGTGTCTGTGTTTGTATACACACAAATAGATTAATTGCTGCCGTAGCCGTTTCTATACAACGAGTATTTGTAGCGCACACACAAATTAAACGAGCTGCATCGCCAGCAACCCTCGTTTCACGCAAATTGGCAACCGTCCAAGATAATTGGGCATGTATAGAAAATGTCTCGTTGGCCACATTGTCCAGCAAGTATATTATGGATGTTGACTTCAATGATGTATGCCTGAAGGTGCACACACACACACACACACACACACACACACACACACACACACACACACACACACACACACACACACACACACACACACACACACACACACACACACACACACACACACACACACACACACACACACACACACACACACACACACACACACACACACACACAAACGAAAAATGATGTTTGGTATTACGTTCTTTCTACATTTCTAGCTGCCAAGAACAGTTTCGGAATCGGTTTTAGTGTTCTAGTAAAACACTTTTTTTTTTATTATTTACCATAACTTATACGCGATGTTTGGGAAGTTTAAAAAGAGAAAATGATGCGGAGGAGCCGTAATTATGTCGTAATTTGGCGGTGTTGCTGAGACGTCTGATAGCGGACAGATATATGTATATATACCTAACCATTCATTCAGCGGAGAGGCTGAGATGGCTTCCATGTTAGTTCGTGCCTAGCCACATGAAAACACGAATGATGGGTACGTCTAATAATCTGGTTGCGGTTTTACGCTTCAATGAACTCTGACTGTTCTTAGAACTTGCTGCCATGTCGTAAACGTCGCGGATAGAGCGCGTACGCACTTATACAGGATTTCGAAACCCCTCTTATCAAAGCGATAGCATTTTATTGTTCTAGTTGTTTGCGCGAAAAGTCTGTCTGAACTCTTCATGTCATGGCAAAAAAAAAAGCTACGTTGTAGAATTATATGATAACGACGATCATATCCTGAATTAGTCCACACATGCTACTCTCCCTTTTCTAAAATCACCTGCTCACTCTTATAAGGACCGCTTTAGCCAGGCTGCTCGATTTTTTTTATCTTCCGGTGGCTTACTTCAAGAGCTGTGAACACTTGATTGATTGATATGTGGGGTTTAACATCCCGAAACCACCATGTGATTATGAGAGACGCAATAGTGGAGGGCTCTGGAAATTTCGAGCACTTGGGGTTCTGTAACGTGCACTGAAATCTGACCACACGGGCCTACAGCATTTCCGCCTTCATCGCGAATGCAGCCGCCGCATCCAGGATTTCATCCTGCGACCTGCGGGTGAGCAGCCGAGTTCTTTGGCCACTAGACCAGCGCGGTGGGCTGAGCTGTGCACACTTCATGAATGGAAATGTCTTACAATGTAAACCATCTTATAGTACGCCCCGCTGCTACGGAAGCCGCATTTTAGGCGCCAGAAAGGTTGATCTTGACAAACTACATTATTAGTCCGATTCTTGCTGCCTGCAACCCAAATCTACAGTGGAGTTACGTCGGCCTTCCACGTATTTGTCGAAATAAGCGTTGCCTATGCACTCTGGTGAAGCTATGTAGAAGTGACCAAATGCTTTAATTAGTTTTTCGGTTCTACGCGCAAAACGCACCACATGATTACAAGGCCAGCCGTATAGGTGAACTCACGATGAATCTCAACCACGAAGGGTTCCTTGGCGAGCATCTAAACCTAAGTACACCGTTGTTCTTGCACTTGGCCACCAAATAAATTTTATTTGTTTCATTCGTTCATACTATACCTTTAGCATACATGCCAAAACAGAGGTTGCTCAACTGGGCACAGAGCAGTTTCAAAAATCAATTCAATAGTGAAAGAAAACTTCGCAACTTGGTACAATGCAAAAACGAATGAAAATAGAAAAACTACAACATTCAATACGCATATTGCAACCAACTCAAGAGTACATATGTTAGCAAATGAGTACATTTTTGCGAGTACATTTATTTCAACAATACACTTTCGAAAATTTTAACGTCGTTACACGGTGCAACGTCCTTCTGTTCTTTATTCCATGGGTCAACAGCGGGTACGATGAAAGAATTTTTGAACACTTTGGTGTTGTTGTTAAAAGCTTTAATGCGTTCACTGTGCTTTGTCTGCAAATAGGGTGAGTCTAGAGTGAGAACATTTGTTATATCTGTTTTGTAAATGCCATGGAATATCAGAAAAAAAATTTCATGCCATATAAGCCAGGTGATTTCTTTTCATCATAAGTTATAATAAGATTACAAAGGCCTTCCTGAGTAACCACAATATCCGTTATTGGCGGAGCAGGATAACCTACGCTGAATTTTGGCAAGATACGATCATCGTTCACAAAAACCGATTCGAAATAATCAATACAAGTATAGGCAATAAGAAAACTGAGGGTAACAGTGCCGTTCTCATTAGCCAAGTACACATCAGTGGATTTTTCTCTAGATAAATATCACGGAAATTTCTTCAGTGCTGTTTTAATAAACTGCGTTAAAGATTCATTTATGTATCGCTTCTTTGCATCAGCCAACTTAGCTTTGAACGAAAAAGAGAGTGTCGTGACGTCAGCTGATCTCAGACTTTGTTTACTTTTTTTTTTGCCAAATGCAGTTGTCGTGGTCGGAATTGTCGAACCTGCTCTCTCAAGTTCATATAATTTTCAACGCGAGGATATAACTTTCAGAGCACAATATGATGGTGGCTATCTTAGAAGCGGTACTTGGCTCCACAATTATTGTCAAGAAACTCAGCATACTTATTTCGCGGCTTAATTCCGGCGATTTCTTCGTGTATGTTTCACGACTTACAGGTACACTAAAGAGGAACAATGACTTGCTTTATATTGACGAACTGCACTCCGAGAACTCTAATGATACAAGTTTCACTATCATAGGTTCAATATTAGAGGAGAAAATCAAGGACGAAGTTTGATTTTTAAATTCCGCGCCAATATCTCCGCGTGTGAAGTAAGAAAGTTCAAAATGTATTTTCGGTATTTTCGTGACATTGCCTTATTGAAACTCTATGGACCTTGGTATGCTAAGGCTATGCCACTCACAAATTACAATGTACTTCATTTTTGTTGATTGGAAGCTACGTAGGACTCAGTGGACGCCTTCAAAATTTCATACGTCACAGTGTTTGGCGCGGGAATGTCGAGGTGGCCACATCACCACATTTTCTTTTCGCACAATTTCTCGCTCACTGACGGTCATGTTATGGTAAGAGTGATGTTTTCGGGATTGTGAAATTGCACTTTACCAATACGCAAAAAATCGCTCTGCTTTTTTGTGTCCCTATAACTATTGCTTTGGTAAAGTTATTTGAGGGGGCTCGTCTTAGCTAATTGTATATAGCTATTTTGTCAGTCCAAATAGCAGTCCACCAGAATATCAATAAATTGTAAAATGGTTGTTGAAAAATCAGTCGTGAGCCAACCGACCAGTATAACAAACAAACAAAAAACGAAAGAACAAATGAACAAACAAACTAATGAACGAACAAATCAAAGACGTAGGTATAGGGGAGGAGGCAGCCGCAGCTAGCTAGCTATACCAAGTAACGCCGAACATTGAGTCAACGTGGTTTGAATGCAACAAATGTGAGGCAACATTAGGCAGTAAATTATAACATTGCACCCACGTTTATAGTATTACGTTGCCATAACACAGTGTTTTTAATGATGTAGTAACAATCAAATAATCACGTTGACCTAACGTGATGGTTTTAATGTGGCAACAACAATCAAATAATCACATTTCATTAACATTATACTAGACATCAAGCCCATGTTTAACAGCGAACGTAGAGACAACATGGAGAACATAATCACTGAAGCATCCAAACACACATGGAGACTTTTTCAACTTTGAGTACTCATTTGAATAATCGCTGACAGTGGCTAGTTAGTGTGGTTGAGTAAACAATAAAACAAGCACTAACAATACTGACAATTCAGCCTATGTTCTTCACACACTAATTCTTCTATGAATATGATTTCTTTACACAGCTGCACACTGTGTTTTTATTTATTTATTTGTTTGACAATACACAATTGACGTAGAGCAGAAAACAAAAACAACATCATAAGTCCCCTGACAAGGCCTCTATAGCTCCACACTATACAATCTTCACACAGAGTTGCTGCATTGGCAAAAAAGAAAAAAAAAGAAACACAAGAACACAATCACATGGTGGAGAACATTGCGTTGCCCTGTTATTTCTCTAGCTAGATACACTAAACACAATGAATTCATATGTGAGAAAGAGATGTGCAAGGGCAAACCTTTTAGGACCCCTGATAAAGGGGTTCAGACCCCAAATTTCCAGGCTACAAAAAGCCTGCTGTAGGCAGGTTTCATCTCAGCATGTATGCATGCAGACTTGAAGAATACAAATTAGCTGTATATTTCAGTAATTACCGTGTTATTGTAAAAAAACAGCATGGGAACCGTTGCACTATAAAGTGAGCAAGCAGTTGTGAAATCGAACTGTGCCTGAATTATGATGCATCACCACAATTATGTTTTAAATCGTGGTTTCAGATTACACACACAAGAAACAGATCTACAAAAACGGGACCTACATGCTTGCATCATGCAAGGCAACAGCCACAACAAACCCTGCGACTGGCAATAATTATGGAAGTGGGACCGATAGAACCATGGAGCTAGAAAAACTGCTTTTTCACAGAACCCTTCCTCTTGGGGCGCATAAAAAGTAATGCAATGATTTGAGCGAAAGATTCAAACAGGAAAATCTGTGACTGGATATAGTAATAATGTAAAGTCACGGTCGAGAGAGCGATATGGTACGAAGAAAGGCAGGGAGGTTCACCGGAAAGCAAGTATCTGGTTTTCTACCCTGCACTTGGGAAGGGATACAGAAAGGTAAGGAAAACGGAATGAGAAAGAAAAAGAGAGAGGAAGGAAGTGAAAACACACACACACTAGAATGTCACAAACGTTCGACGAGGCGAGTCGACCGCAGAAACTTCAGGAGGACAGTCGAACTCATTAAATATATAGACATGCTGAGCTTTGGGCAAAAAAGGGTGCGCATTCTCGTTCGAAACTGCCTTGAGAACTCTTTGCAGGACTCAAGTATCTGATAGCATCTGTGACTGATGAAAATGCGATAGAGCAGCTATTTCAGGTGCTCTGCACTTACACCTTTGTTTTGAACTCGAATCGTCAAGAAAGCATTTCATGTGTTGTTTAGAACTGTGTGTAAGTAAACATCAGCTAAAAATTAACGATGGAAAAAAGTATGTTAATCTGTTACTGCCAGAGCTATCATTCACGGTACACACAGCAAACACCAGGCCTGCGTAACACACTGTCTGAAAGAAAATATAAACATCAAATTGCACCGTGATGAAAGGTCACACTAATACACAAGGACGATCACTCACAATACACACAGGAGACACTAACGCGGAGAAAGCAGGCCTGCTGAACACACTGTGTTGTTGGTAAGAAAGCCGAAACCACAAATTGCAGTATCCTGAAAGGGCACAGTAATCTGCATGCAATATCATCCACTGAAAATTATGGAGACACCAACAAGGAGATGCCAAGCCTGCAGAACACACTATGGAGAACATAAATAACACCTGCAGACCACTGCAGTCCTCTTGCCATTTGTCCAAGGCCCGGTTTCAGCCTCACTTTCACTGTAAGGCTTATGTCAGCTTGAACAAATGCACCTACCGATTCAGATTCCCTTGCTCGAGTAGGTTGATTGAGAAGTCACACAACTGAGGTGAAGCTGCTAATGAGACGCTACTCTTTCTTCACATACTTCACGCAGCTTGCTATGTAGATGCAGAAGTAGCACTAGGTTTATGCAGCTGTCTGGGTGACTGATACATTTGGTCAACATCAGTGTTTTTCTATTTGGTCGCAACACAAACGGCTTAAGCATATGTCACAGGTGTGCTCCTTTCTTCTTAGCAGATACCGTGCACTTCAATCCTATAAGTTCTGGTCGTTACTGGTCCCACAACACCACCTTTTTTCTATGGAATTCAAGGTGTGAACGGTTGCAGTCTTAATGGAGTCTTCTTTCTTCAGTAAAGGAAACTTCGATGCTTTCTCCTTGTAGTAGTTTCTTACTAATTCCATTTTTTCTACTAAGTCTGTTAGTGCAGGGTAGGTTTTTCAAACAGCGTGTTTGTTGTCGACAGAATAGGTATGGTAGCTCGTCAGCAGTTAGGCAGGCTTCCCTTTGTGTTCCAGTGTAGTGTATATCTCTGATCCAAAATGCATAAGTGCAGCTCATGAACAACTTACACTGCTTCATTGACCGAATGCTTAGCTGCATTTACCACACAGTCAGCTATTGAATTAGACTGAGGGTGATTTGAGCTGGAAGTCGTGTGCGAGCTGCCACTGCTTGGTGCACTTGGCGAGCTCTGTACATGACGATTGTGGACTATTGTTGCTAGTTCGCACAAATGGTGATTCACACCTGGGGGGGGGGGTGGTTTGTTGTTTGATCATCTTGTTGCGTTGATGCTAATTCTTACAGTCATGCATTTCTAGGATTGAGGCAGGGGGGGAAGAGCCGAGACGTCATTTAGTTTGCCGCTTTAAGCAGCGAAGGGTGTAGCAGGGATACGCTTTGTTGCGTGTCGGCATGTAGTGTGCATGAAGCGTCTTCTGCACAATAAGAAGGCCCATTTCTGGTTGCGAAGTCGTCTCAGTTGGAAGAGTGGGATCTAAACTCTTGTAGATAAGGGCAACAGGTACGCCGGCTACGGAAAGTCGGAGGATCACCGTACGTTTGTCACATGCAGTTTCTTGACTTGTAACGGTGAAATAAAGCTGAAGTTGCTGTATGAACAGCAATCAGTTCGCCCACAAATCGCTGATTATGCACTTGCGCGCTCAGATGTCTCTGCTGTGGACGGTATTTTGTGTAGGAAGATCCACATCAAGTGAGCTCACTGATGAGGCTTAGCTGTTGCGTGGAGGTACTCTGCTTTTTTCACTACAGGTTGTCGTTATTGGTCACACTTGAACGACTCCCCACACTTGACTAGGCCACCCTAACTTGACGCCTTTGAACGAGAATGCAGAGCCGGAACACACAAAAATAAGATCCTTCATGCTACTGCGTTACGATGATGGTGATAGTGAGTCGAAATCAAAATTGCACTAGTTTCCATTATGACTTCATTTTTAAGGTGGTTTTGTAGCGTCATGGGACGGAGTCTACAGTAAAAAAAGACAGGTAAGGCAGCATCAAAAAAGTGAGACAAAAGCTGTTTGCAAAAGACCAAATTAAGTGTACACACTAAAATATCCGCAGGCCAACGCTGTGACTTAGTGAGGCTTGTTTAGCATTAGCAGGTAAGTGGTTGATTGTACAAATCTGTAATGCATTCTATTAAACTCGGCTGGTCGAACTGCAGCCAGATTGCGCGTCGCTAGTCTCGTCTTCTGTGATAAGTCATGTACCTCACCATAGGCTGATAAAAATTGTGAAGTTCTCTCACATTGCACTTAGTGCTGACTCAACAAAATTTCCGTAAGCCGGGCTCACACTCACGAAAATTTTCATCAACCGGACTCACCCAGACTCCAACTTACCAAAATATAACTCACCCGGACTCATTCGAACTCACACTCACGGCTCGATTTGAATCTGAGTGAATCAATCGACTCATGAGTCCAACATGACGTCGGGGCTCTTTAACACGAATATCTCACGTCATTGGTGCTCTTCTGGGTGCCTTTTTATACTGTACCCTCGATTACAAGTTCAAGTGAACAACACTGTTTAGTAGACGTGAGGGTAAACGTAAATCCATAGGCAAGGCTGTAATGCTAAGGATCAGTAGATAGCTAGGCGTGAGCAAAAAAAAAAACAATAGAACTCATTGACCGAACTCACCCCAAAAATATGTTTTGTAAGTTAAACTCGCACTCTCTAAAACTTTCTTTAAGCGGACTGCCTCGGACTCAAACTCGTAAGAACAGCACTCACCCGGACTCACACTCAAGGTTCGACCTGAACCTTGTCGATTCTCAAATGAGTTCAGCGACCTGTGTATACGTACTACCTCACTAAGCTCACGCATTACCTAAATTTGTATCTGCTGGCTACGGAGAGTGTCCTGTTCCAAACATCCCGAAAAGCGCACAAAGGGAAGCTCACAGGAACAAAGCCTGTTTGAAATCGCACCGCAAACAATTATGTTCTTAGAGCATATGGTCACATTGTGGCTACGCGTGAATATTCCACAGCAGACCCTGTTTCACAGGGCATGTAACGGAGTTTGCAGTGCCAAAATTAACCTAATCCTGCTGAATTTGCGCTCATCAAAAGAGATATGGCTGTTCGGCGAGTTTGTGCTTTGACGTAGGAACTATCGTGAGTGCGCAACAAGAGACAACACACAGGAAGAGACACACGAGGGCAGGCGCAAACTATTAACTGGTTTATTCAAGGAACATCCACATATTTATTATGAACACCCTGCGCAGGGCACCGCCACAACAACCAGGGAAATTTGAACCAGACTAGAAAAAAATTCGAATTCAGCATCGTACAGTGCAATGGAAGTTCCACTTATGCACTAGTCACTCGTTTTTTTTTTGCACCCTCATGATGCGCTTTTACGATGGTTTCTATGTTGCACTGATCAGATGTCACCAAAATAAAAATGCAAACAGGATAAAAATAATATCATAATTTGTATGTTAGAATATTTAAAAGTACCTATTCGTAAAACAAGTGATAGCCTTCAAGGTTGGCACTGGCTTTGTTTGTCTTGGATGCTATACAATGTCAGCGTTAAGTCCCGCACTGCATCATGGGCTGTTTTAGTCAGGTGATGGCGTTTCCCGCTCAAGTAATGGAGTGTTCTGGCGTGGTCCCATCGTCAGTAGTTAACAATGTGAAATATTAGTTTATGTAGAGTCTGCATGGCTGCATTTATCGGCTTTGTGTACTGCGGTGCCTTCTCCTGTCTGTGTAAAACTAAGCAAGGCGTTGGACGGCAACGGCTTCCACCTGACCATTCCCCACGCTGCATGATTGGATAAGTAGCGGGGTCTTTCACGAAGACTGTTGGTAGTCTTCCCTTTTGTAGCCATTTTTGCTTCCACCTGACCATTCCCCACGCTGCAAGATTGGATAAGTAGCGGGGTCTTTCACGAAGACTGTTGGTAGTCTTCTCTTTTGTAGCCATTTTTGCCATCGCACGTTTCGTCGCACTAATTGTGACGTAAGTCATGTTCACTGCCGGTGTCACATGGGCACTTTTAATTGTGATCTGGCTCCCGAATTGCGGCTTGACTCTTGTTTCGGCCAAAGTCGATCCAGATTAATTTGCACCACTAAGCAACGATCATTGTTGATCGCGATCAAGCAATCCGACCCGAATCAGCCCTTTTGATGAGCAAAAGTGCTCGTGTGACATCGATTCAACCTACTGTATGCAACCAAAAATCATAATTGTGTCATTTTTGCGTACATTCACTTTCAATATTTCCATTTATATTGTGTATACGATGTATACACTGAATAAAGTAAAAAATAATGTCAACTATTCTTTTTTTAGACTCATTAAGTTGTTCTGTTTGATTATGTCTATAAAATTTGACCCTTTCAATGAGTGTCAGCTCCTTGTTCGTTGAAACATTGGTTTCATTATGCTTCCCCGGGCCACCAGTTTCGCCGTAACCTCTTTTGTTGCGTCTTATATTATGACCTTCTGCGTTTGGCTCAAATCAGCATTAGTATATTTGTACAGGTTTCCTCGTTTTATAGCATGGATATAATTTTACTCCCATTAGTCTGTGAGAAGAACGAGTAAGATTCTATTATGGCTGTCGAAACAACCACCGTAAAGCGTATCCCTATCGACGGGGGGACGGGCGGCTCCACAATTAGTTTGCTTTAACCACTTGCAAATGATTTAAAAGTGAATAAATGAATCTAACTTTGTTAATTATATTGTATTTATATTTAAAAAGTGAACTATGTATACAGTTAACCATTATCGACACTCGAATGCTAACCACTCAAATGTTGACCATAACCTGAATGATGTAATGTTTAAAAATTAGCAGAGTGGAATAACGCCCTGATAAAGACTACTTGAAGGTACTGCGCTCTCTTGAAAGACACCTACAATCCCACTTATAGATTCGGAAATGCCTTTTCACGGTTGTTTGTATGCTATAAAGGTTTCATAGAG
Source organism: Rhipicephalus microplus (assembly GCF_043290135.1). Classification (NCBI taxonomy): domain Eukaryota; kingdom Metazoa; phylum Arthropoda; class Arachnida; order Ixodida; family Ixodidae; genus Rhipicephalus; species Rhipicephalus microplus. Next base: position 62,635,528 of record NC_134710.1, on the reverse strand, counting down.
TCTATCCTTAAGACAGCGTTCCATCTAAACCATGTAGCTCCTCCTGCATTTCAGTGATTGTGTACATCATGCCTTTACACAGGTTACATACTTCTGACTTTGATGAGCGCGGAAGTGTTTCCTTCCTTTCATCTGATCGATGAATTTGCATAGGTCAGAAAGTTTTAGGGGCCATAAACAACACTTCGAATCCAGCACTTTCACCCCATTTTTTAGTAGAGTTTGTGAGAAACACCGTGCATGCTAAGTACAACAGCTGTCTTCTTTTCTTGTAGCCCTTCAGATGGTCTGCAGCTCCTTTCTATGCCTAGGATATTGCGCATGCTACGCAAATCCTCCGCTATACGGGAAACTCGTCTTGAGTTGAACCTGCATTATGAAGTCTAGACACTTACTTGGAATTTGCTTCAACCACCTTGTGATAAGGTGATCCACATAGAGCATTCTACAAGGCCATGTGCATGGCCGCCCTCTTTGCCCCATTTGTGTGCCCCAAATAGAAAGGCAGCAGTGACTTCCATGGACGAGACTTATGCTGCCAACTTGTGCGCCATTTTGTAAAAAGCTATGTTAAGCATAAGGATTCGATTGTGAAACATTCGGGAATCTCATCTGTTGCCACAAGATGCTAGAGCTTGTGCTGCAAAACCATCATACCGGGCATGTCAAGCTGCTTGCCGCCCACAAATTCTGCCAAAGTAAACAGTAAAAAATTATCCACATCGCAGAAGATTGTACAGCACTGAAACCAAGCAATCTGTTATTGTTCCTTCAAATAGAGGTCAAATGCAGTTCTCTAAGAATTGATACTGTGCTCGATCCATTAGTAACACCCTGCCGTTACAAATACACATTTATGACCTAGCCAGAAAAGGTACACTCAAGTAACAGCGTGAGAATCCCTTCCAAATACGTGCCAGTGACATTCGGCACACAAATGCGCTGAAAGTTTATTTTTCACAGAAATTTCTTGCTCCCTAATTCTCTCCTTTATGCATGCATGAGCCCATTTGCCTGCACATTGTGGTTCCTGCAAGTGTGAGGCTAGGTTTTCCAGTGTATCTGTCCATGGAAAAAGTAACGATACCTTGGCACGTAACATTATGGAAGAATACTACATTAAAAAGAAGGGAGATACGCATGTTAGTGATACATCTGTTGCTCTGCGTGTTGGGGAATTTAATTTTTGGAATGTTTTTTTCGTTTAGTAGCTTTTTTGTCATCATTCTTTCGTTGTCAATAATATCGCGTGTTTTTTTACTAGCATGTGAGGCGTAGTGCGCACGCATGGTTGCTACGGTTATATATTTAGCAGATTTTCCAAGAATAATGTTAGTTGCCAGTCACGCCCTTACTGTTCTGTCTTCAATTTTCTTCCCCGATAGTATGCATCTTTTTGGAATGTAGTGAGCATCTACCAACTAGCCCAACAAAAAGATTTATTACAGTGGTGGTCCCACTTCGGCAGCACCTGCTCTGCATTTTAGCCATTGTTTGCTTTGTACGCTCAGCCTTTTGATGTGAATTGTATTGCATTAGAAAGCTTACATTTCTCACTTTCTGATGACAGCTAGTATTGTTGCCTAGTCTGATGCGGTTTGGCAGTGTGTTTGTTTGGCAGTGTGCGTTCAACGTGACACTGGTTGAAGGGTAGTATAACATTGGACCTTTTTTGAAAGACTAGCCTAGGCATGCGAAGGGGTGGCGACATGACGCGCATCAAGTTTTTTTTTCTTGAAAGGGGAGGGTGGTCACAAGGCCGAGCCTCTGTAAACGTTTGACAAGGTGGCGACAGGTGCAAACTGAAAGGCACCTTGAATCGTCTGCAAATCATTCCTGAAAAATGCCAAGCCCCCGAGATTTCTTTACCAGTGTGTGGCAGATAACTTCACAGGCCACGGACCCCCAGTTTCGATTTCAGTGACCTCCATGGAGGCGCTTTTTAGACTTGAAAAGGGCCCATTGACAAGTTTGTATATAACTTGTGGGCAAGTATGTTGAAAACAAACTTGCATGCGTGCAGTACCATTATTGTAAACTGTGAGTTAATGAGCCATATTTCCCTCACTGCAGCAAAAAGTACGGATGGCTGCGTGAAGTCTATAGCGTTCCCAGTTACGCGCAGTAAAACACAAGTGTCTTGACGCGTCTGAAGTTGGGAAACATTATTTTCAGTATGCCAACTTCTTCATAAAAACGTGCTTGCAGCATAATATTTACACTCACATAACGCTAACACATGGATTGCGAATGACTATTGTGTCCTCAAAAATTACTGATGTGACACGATTTGCTTGTTGTAGTGGGCAGTAACTGGTCTAGCAGAGATGTAGCAGGAATAAAGCTTGAACTGTGCGAAATAGACGTTCACCATTTACCACTAGCAAAGCTAAGCTTTGGCATAATCTGTTTGCTCATGTAGGTGATATTAAGTCTCACTTTCTAGGCACCCGGCCTTTATTGACCAAAGCAGGACATGTGTCATTAACTCTCGGCATCACCCGTCATTGACACCTAGAAAATGAGACGTTCACAAAAAACGTACACCCACTCAAACGTATTTCTCTGATTAACCTTTTCAAGTGCTCACTGGGTGCAGCCATAAATGTTTGAGCCGCCCATTCTCCTGTGCCCCCCAAATGACAAAAGCGATACCCGGACTGGTTTCACAGCTTCTGCTTGCTAAGCCAAGGGTCCCAATCAGTAGCGTGCTGCCCAGGCACTGAAGATAGTAGAAGCACAAGGGGGGGGGAGAGCGGGGGGAAGACAATTTTAAGTTTGAAACTAAAGAATTGGAACTTTGAAAAAAAAAAGAAGGCGGTGGGCGTGATTTTTTGCGATAGCCATCTCACATGTTAGTGCTATCAGTACTCACATCAGTGAGCACTCATGAAGCAATCGTTTCGTGTGAACACTTTCTATGCCATACCACTTTACTGTTGTTCTGAAACTGGAATGAAAAGATGTCTAGTACCGTGTGCACCAACTGATCAGATTATGACAGGTGCGCTTTCGCATTCGTGAAAGTCCAGTAAGTGCGCAGGTGGTGTGTAAAATTTGTGTCACAATAAGACTCCCAAGATCCTATACGCATTTGTCTTAGAGGATTTGAACGCCAAAGCAGCCATCTTTTTCTGCTTTTCTGTGGACTGTATTTCCTTGCCAAAAAGCTTTCTGCACCTCATGCGGTTTGTGAGTTTCTCAGGGATCTGCCCAGTTTAGGCCAAGTGGAAATGTCACATGATGACGTCATGATTTCAAAACTTTTGGTGATCTAATATGTCAACCAATGATTTTGTTAAGCGCTCGTGTAGACATGCAGCGACCGGCACTTTTCGCGCTTAATAAGGCCTTTAAACTTTCTTGACCATGTGTACTGTGCTGCTTATTTTGTAGAAGCGCGAGAATATTATTAACTTTTCACACTGAATTGAATACTGCCAAAGGCATATCAAATTAATTGCCTACTTGTTGGATTGGAGTGCATATGATGTCATTAGAATCATTGTTCAAAGTTCAACAGGTGCAATTTGCATCTGTCTTATAAATTAGTTGCGGTGCGAAGGGAACTCGTTCTATAGCTAAAAGAATTGACTTTCATATTTTTCACTAAATCTGAGCACTGCATTCGTGTTTGCAAGTGTTACCCTGCCCTATAAGTACGAATGTCGCGCTGCTTGACCTCATCTTTCCGTCTGCCTACTCACCACGATTGCACCACATCGTGGCCGATGTCCCCCTGATCCCCAATCATATTTTTGAAGGTTCAAGTAGCTCCGTAACAAAGAAAAAGAAGGTGGCAACCCATACATCTGTTTAGCGATGCATGAGGCTTGTAATGTTTTGGCTGGCAAATCCTTTGCGCCGTTTATGCCCATGAAATCACCATTTTTTGGCTCATTGCAAGTCATGGAAAAGGGGCTCTGCGTAATGATGGCCAGGAAGTAGTAAAAGATAGCTTTCCGGCTAGCTTCTGTATGTAGGGACATAAGCATCAAGTGGACCATGTGCAACACCCGCAGTATATGTACAGAGGGGCCTGCTGGTAAAAGGAACACCGGAGCGCATGTCGTCTGCTCTGGTGCTTTTTACAAACTGCCACAGCTAGTGGCCACGTGATCAAGTAGAAGTGGCGTTTAAAGTCCCCGGAAATAGGCTTGTGAATCTCGCCAGCCATTACTCGTGTCTCTCAGTCAACTATATTCCCACTGTAGGGTTCCTAGAACGAGTATGAATAGCACCGGCAGTGAACATTGCTACCGGCTGGAGAGTAAAGCCCCGAAAGGGGGGGAGGCATCTTAGCACCTTTGTGGAAGGGGGAGTGCACAATGTAAAGCAGAGGTGGAGAAAGGGAAGTAGCAGGACAGGAAAGCATGCCGCTTACATATGCCGCAGGGACGTCTGACATCATGCCTATCAACGTACTGCCTCACAAAAACTGATGTGCAGCTGTGGCTTGTTACCAATGTTTCAAAAATGCAGACAAATCTTCAGAAACACTGAAAGTAAGAGGTTTGTCAGAACAGAAGCTGCTCTCAAGTGAAATTTCGATACTTTTGTCTTTTTTCTTTTTGTTCAGTATGCTTTAAGCTCCGGCGGAGGCGTTACGGAGTGGTGCATAATAAAGTAATTTGAGTGTTAGAGATACGTGATGTTGTAAACGAAATGTCTTAAAATGCAGGTATTCTGTTGCTTTGCACGAGGCAAAGTGTTGCTAACAGAAGCTATACCAGTATAATGAAGGCTATGCATGGTACTTGAATTTGCCATGTTTTGTTGTGAATTTGCAGCTTAACATGATATTTAAGCGAGTGCCTCTGGGAAACCGCTGATACAGCATCTTCATGGAGAGGAAGTACATGAATTTTTGAATCTTATATGGCAAACTGTAGAGCAAAAAACTGAGCTTGTCCTATTCTAAAAAAAATTGGAAAATTTCACTACGTCGTGACACCTGTCGAACAGAACGCGTTAAAGGGACCCTGAAATTTTTTTTTCAAGTAACCATGGAATAAATTCTGTAGAAGAGCTTATTGCCTCACGAATCCGGTGCTACAAGATTTTTAAGAATAGGTTCAGTGCGAGTGGAGTTATAAAGGTTTGTCGCGTGCTGCAATAGCACTATCTCATCTCTTGTCCCAACGAAAGCGCTGGAAGGTGAGCAGAGAGGGGTGGCAGGGGCAAAGAAACTACCCACGCCTCGTGACCTTGAGCACCTTTCTTTCTTCGAATGAGCGGCTTTTTCATTGTGATCGCGTGCGCAGGCGCGGACAAGTAGCGGCCTCCCGCGGTGATCTCTGTAACTTGCTTTTCCGTTCACAGACGCACAGACAATTTTTCGCTCACAACCAACCAATTTCTGCGACACGAGCTCTCTAACGCTATCGCTTTAAAATGTGCGTCGCCGGAACTCTGACTGTGTGCTCTTTCAAGAAGTGCGGCATATTCAGTGTGCTTAATGGCACTGAAGATTGCGCACTGTTTGAAAACAGCGACTAAGAAGTCAGCGACGAGGGAAGCAGGGACTGCGAGTCTGAATGAGACGTTTAGTCTAAGTATACACTATGTGCTTGATGACAACGATCACAATGATAAATGAACCGAGCACTCCTTGTTCCTATACTTCCTGTTGCCGTGACAAGACCCAGTGTTCGAAAGCATTCCCGAGTTTGTTGTCGGAGTTGAAGCGCTTCCCTATCTGATGTTTTTTTATGGGCATGGATATCGTAGGTGCTGAATTGTGGCCAATATAACACCTGATACTGTCAGAAATCTGACAATGCAACGCTTCTTTTTATTCTTCAGACTTTGCGATATGAACATCATCCTGCCCTCGCACGCACTGCTGCATCAGTTGGACGGCGCTCTTTATAAGAGCCTCTGCTATATCGTGCGCATGAGAGCGCCCCACATGATCCCATCCCTGGCAGAGATTTCAATCCCATCCTTCACCTTAGGTGGCTTGCTATGTTCTCTCATAGCAGCATAGGCATCTATGTGAATGGTCATGTTGGAACCTTCATACCTTTTCATATGAATACCTGTTGTACTAGACACATCTTGTCAGCCTATTCTCGGCATTTTTAGAGAAGTGTCCCCATTTAACTAACTTTTCTTGCTTGATAGGCTACTAGTACGGGTCTTGAGAAATGTGCTGATGCATGGTCTAAATCGAAAATATACCTGGGGCTAGACTATACCCACTCACAAAGTAATTGCTTGTTGGCTGCTTTTATGTACTATAAAAGTTTAATACGCCAAAAACGCGTGATGTTTCTCGTTTTTTTTTCGAATATTTCGTCACACAGTTTCCTGAAATGATAATGAAGCGGCAAGGTATTTTGCGTTGTTTGCAATCGTACAGCCATCATTTCCCTTTACGTCAACCAATTCAGACTTGTACAGAATATTTCACCACGCAGCAAAGATATGCCATGTGTAGACTGTTCTAACTAGTACTTGCATTCAAGTTTGCAATATTTACGCCGGTGCGAACAGGAGCAGCCTCGAACCCAAATCTCGGGTCGAGTGATCAGTTCGCTAGTGATAAAGATATGAACTCCGGTCTTGTTCAGAGCATAAAGTGCACCACAATCAATGTCTCAGAACGCGTAAACTCTGACGAGAACTGCCAGCGCATGCAACATGCGTTTAGTTACGCTTTATACTGTGCACCACCAGTGCCTGTCGGTTGTCTGTTTCGGGTATTTTGCTTCGAGTCGCTGGACATTCACCACTGGCATCAACTACTTTACATTCATTCACTTCTGTTGTATGGCATCACAACGCAACTGAAACTACCGCCTTCTGTAGGCGCACAATGGTAAGCGCGAGAAGTTTCTCGCGCAGAGTAAGATACTGGGCAAGCGGAACCTTACCGAAACCTGAAGAGAAGCGGAGGAAATGCATATCTACGAATCTTTCTGCCAGGGGAGAAAAAAGCGCAAGTGTTTAAGGCGGAACTTTACCAGCCGACATGTATACTAATTAAAATTCACGTTTGTAGCATTCAATGTCACTGCCTAAACTTTGCTGAGTGTGTTTCTTCGTAGCCATGCGAAGTCACCTCCTTGAAATACGCTGGCTACACGAATTGGTGGGTAGTTCGTCTTCTGTGTAAATCAGCGCCGTTCTAGGAAACTTGATCAATGGCCGCGCCGAAACGCTGGGATGTAACGCTTGATGATAATTTCTCGAAAGATGACGCTTGCCCCCGTGCACACTAGATAACTGGCAAAAAGGCTGCAGCAGCTCAAGAAACAGTTCCCACCTGTAGTTCTACAGTGCCTGAATACGACTCGTGTGCGAAAAGAACACCTGAAAACTGATCGGAGCATGATGCATGCACGGAAACCGTGATTCCTGACGACAATTGTCTTTATGAGCTTAATGGGCGAAGACGCCAGGAGTTGCAGGACGACGAGCCTAAATGACATTCGCTAATGACGCCATAGAAAGCAGGCGCTAACTGCACCTTTACCTCAGTTACTAAGCGCTAACTGAAGTTGCAACCTCTCTGGCTAGAAATGTTTGCCTGGCTTGTATATTCCAAATATCAGGAGGAAACTTTTTGCCAAACATGTGCACTTTTCTGAAAAGAAAGTTCGGGCAAGGAGACTCACCAAGGTTTTGGTGCATTTACCATCTTTCCGTTCACTCGTTGGAAAAACGCGATCGAACATATCAGAAAACACAACGAGTGTGACCACCACAAGACCACTGTCCCTTACGCATGTCAACATTCGTGTCAATTGAAAAAGATAATGTACACTATTCCCGTATGGCATGTGTCTCTTTGCTGCGTGAAATTTTGCTTGCTGACCTTATTTTATTTCATGTACAAAAGATAGTTACTATGTATATTCTTTATCAGTGGCCGCTAAAGGGCAGCGAATAAATTTGGTTTGCGATGGCTGAGTGACATAGGTTTCAATCTTGCCTTTTCGCATCATGGTTTAATCGCTCGTAACCAACCAATTTTAAATATGGTGTAATGCCCTTCAATTGACACAAAAAACTTCCAGTGTGTACGATTTCCTGTGAGCAACCTACAATTTCTTACGTGACCTGGTAAGAAGCCCTTTAAGAAGTGAATTACAAACAAAAGAAAAGCCGCATGCACCTCACCTTTCTTCTTTTCTCTTTTTTTTAGTTTTGGGCAGCACTCTTTTTTATCATCACAGTTCTCCGCGGTTTCGCATTAGTTCTCCACCTGCTAGCAGCTACACAGGGTGACTTTTTGTTCTCTTCCCACCGCCACATCCATGTCATCAAGGAGGCTCTTCAATTACTTCGGGACAATAGACATCTGCCAGGAGAGGCTGCTCGATACGTCGTCGTCCATGGACGCATCTCTTCTCTCCTTCTCCTATGTTTACTTCGCTCTCCCCATTCCCTTTGCTGATGCTGAGACGTGCTTAAGAGATGGCGTCTTTTCCTCTACTCAACCTCATCTCATCCTCGTTCAACCGCGCGCACTATGACATAGTTGTGGCACATAGTAGCCGCCGCGTCTTCTTTTACTGCTGTTCGCGGTTGTTTTTTGAAAGATGCTTTAACTAGAGGACTTGTTTATTCCTCTGTGTCCGGAAAGATCAGGGTTGTCCTGTTAAATTAATAACCGCCTGAAACCTCGCTCGAAAACGGACGTTGAGCTTAAATATTGTTCATATAGGCGCAGATCCTGGATGTATGCATATAGAGGCACTATAAAATACTATAAAAGACCCTTTTACCCTCTTATTTATGCTAATATATCAAAAAGGCACGATAGGTACTCAAGGAGAAATAGGCCATCACCCAAATCCGGGTTTCTAGGGATCACGTTATCAACGTTGGTGAGCTTAAGCCAGGGAAGCCAAGACCTTTCAACTCCCTTGCGCATTGGGTTCTACGACGTTAGGTCAGTTATAGGAGCGCATAACTGTTTATGCACGGGCTATAAAGGCAAATCATTATCACCATCATTTGAAACAACATTCCCAATTCCAACCTCTCAGGATATTAAATCGTGTGTGTATCCGGACGCAATACTTTTCTGAGCACCTTTTCATATTCTATATTTAAGTTAACCATCATAACTTACGTCTATTATTTCTGCTAGGTGAACAACGTTTTGTTATACCACACCTGTGAGGTCCTTATTTTTTTATACTTCTGTTCTTTACCGGTCAACTTATTCTGCTCTTCACTTGTGACCCTCACTTCTGTTTCCCACCCAATCGCTATATATTAATATACAAGGCCATCCTATGTCCCGCTAGCGTGCCAGAGCAGAGCATGGCTACGCGGATTCTAATCACGCCTTCGCAAAAAAAGCCAGGATATCTGTGTTACTCTTTCTTTTTATCTCTGCTCGTTTTGTAGCGCAGAAGACTTATTGCACTGCACGCGGTACAAATCCATACGTGTTCTGTGAGCCATGCATTGGATGAAGAGAAAGAAGACGAGGAAGAAGAGAACAGCGTGCCGGTTCATCGCACTGATAATTTCTTTTCACTCGTAACGAACCGATGCCGGGCTCATGAATCTTAGCTGTTGATATACAGGTGAATTTATGCATACTTAGCCGAGGTGTTCACTGCCACGGTGGTGCAGTGGTTACGGTGATCGGCTGTCCACCCAAAAGATCCCACTCGGTCACGTCCGCAATGACAGAGGCTGAGTTCCGGCAACTCGTTTACTTGTATTTATGCGTATGGTAAAATATCACGTAGCAGAAATTTCCGTAGCCCTATAACATCGCTTAAAATTATATCGTCATTTGACACACAAACACACCGAAATTATTCTTTTTCTTGTGATGGGCCTACCTCTGCATCTCAAATAAATAATTCTAATTGAAAGCAATCAAAGTATTCTCGTGAATACGCTAAAAATGCCTCTATTATTACGCGTTGGTTTAATGCTACACATTGAATTGTGAACAAATTGAATTGCTACACCAAGACATAGCGTACATGTCCGTAATGCTACACCTATATAAGATAAATATCGAATTCTACATCAAAACCGTCTGGTCTTCCTCCAAGTCGACCTAAGATTTGCGCTCGCGAAACTTGGGCTCGCGCCGAGAGTACAGATTTTTATCACCATAAAAGGACAGTACGCCAAGGCGAGTGCGGTACCTCTTAATCTTCAGTTTGATGAACAAGCAGTTGCTCTTGGTACTTATGTAGTGGCACTTTCTCCTCTGGCTACGTTGACATCATTGGCTTCTCGTAGCTGTCCATTGATGTTGTCACCCACAACGTTGTTGTTGCAGCCAGAGCTGGCTGTACCATTGGTGTTGCTCCAGCTGGATTCCATCGGCGCACCGTTGGACTGGCCTCCCATGCCCTAGCCTGATGAATCTGTTGTGTGGCTTTTCCAACCGTTGCTTGACTGGTAAATACCTGGCAACCTAGCAGCTGGTGCTTCTCCACCCATCACAGTATTGTCAACCCGCGGCCTCGGCAAGGGCGAAAGCCACGGCAGTGTACCCTGTTAAAGCGGCGGCCAATTAACCTCCTGCAATGGTCAGTCTCCGTACCACCGTCCTATTCAGCGAGAATGTCCAGAAGCTTCTGGCGCTTCTCAAACTGGGTCACCTGGTACATCTTCTGCTAGACGTCGGAGTTGCCCCGCCCAGATTGCCCACTCATAGAATGACTGAGTTGTGTATAACGTCAATCCAGAGCATCACCAATCAGTTTATCTTCGTGCTGAGGCAGGGGTACTTGCTTTTCTGTGATTCGCCGACCTCGTTGTGCTTCTCAGAGAAGATCTTGTTGTCGCAGTGGTACACGTTACCAGCTACGGTAAATGCATGCGACGAAGTTGGCAGCCAACTGGATTAGTGAGGTCAGTTCTCCTTGTGTAATCCGCCACGCAATATGCCACTGGAGTTTCCGTTGGATCTGCGGAATCCCCATTTCGTCGTACTGCCACTTGTTTCTGCCGCAGATACCGCTACCGCATCCTTGCGCCGTGGCACCAGTGGGGGATGGCAGTAGAGGTTCGAGTGAGGCCTCCGTCGGGTCCATAGAACTGGCGCACAGTGCCTCCGAAAGGCTCCAACTCCACGGTGGAGCGTGGCCCAGGCTGGCTGGTTCGAGGTGGGGCGCTGTACCACGTGTGCTATTGGGAGATCTGACGTGGGGCGTTCACCGCCATTCAGGTTTCCATGGCCGCAGACAAACCTCGTTTAGTCGGGACTTACGGCAGCCTAGAGTTCGCTGATGCCCAAACAGATGATGGTTCCAAAAGTTCCCGCGAAGGAAGGAAGCAAAATAGAGGGAAAAAAAAGCAAGGAGGTTAACCAGCCTATAGACAGCCGGTTTGCTGCCCTGCGCATGGGAGAGGGATGGGGGAGATGAAAGAGAGCAGAGAGGGAAGATAGAAACAGCACATTCGGCAGCACATGCGCGCACACTCATAGTCCAGTTTTGTCTTTCGCGGTGTGTGACATTGCTGTTACAGTCACTTGTTCAAGTCGGTGTCGCGTAGGAATTTCAACAGAGCTTTCGTCGCCTTCGGTTGCAGTGTCTTCTCTCGGGCACTTGACAGAATAGTGTCCACAGACATTTGGCTGTTGTCGATGCGCGAAAAAGCAGACGCCAGTGACTGTCTCTGGATTTCATACAATGGACAGTCACACAGGATGTGGTGTAGCGTCTCTTCGCAATGACAGGCATCGCAGAGAGCGTTGTCGGCCATTCCTATGACAAAGGAGCAAGATTTTGTAAATGCCACTCCTAGCCATAGGCGATGAAGTAGGGTGGCTTCTCTTGGGTCGAGTCCAGTGGGCATGCGGAGAGCTATCAAAGAGGACAGGTGGTGTTGACGATTCGTATCGATGCTTGGTGGGCACCATAGTGAAAACGTGATTTCATGCGCAAGTCGTCGAAGATTACTGGCAGCATCAGTCCTCGAAAGTGGTATGGCTTCTTCTCGTGTTCCTTCAAGGGCTGCCCGCGCGGCAGTATCGGCATGTCCGTTCCCTATGATGCCGCAATGACTTGGCAGCCATTGAAGCGTCACATGATGCCCTTTCTCGAGTAAAGTGTGGAGAAGGCATCGAATTTCAAAAACAAGCTGTTCGTACGGGCCGCGACGCAGTGCTGAGAGCACAGATTGTAGGGCAGCCCTTGAGTCGCTGAAAATCGACCATTGTTGCGGTGGTTCCCGATTGACCACACAAAGTGCAGCGCGCAAAGCAGCTAGTTCCGCTGCTGTAGATGCCGTGGAGTGGTCAGTCCTAAAGCTGATGGTAACACCTCTTGCTGGGATAACTACTGCCCCTGACGAACACTGGTGGTTCGTGGAACCATCGGTGCATACATGTATGCTGTCTGAATATTTCTCGTGCAAAAGAAGAAGAGACAGTTGTTTCAGCACGGGCGACGAAAACTCAGATTTCCTCCAGATCCCTGGTACACTAAGATGTACTGTGGGTCGAATAAGACACCAACGTGGTATGGATGGTTTAGACGCGAAAGATGTCGTCATCTTCACTGCACCAAATCAAACTGTTGCTGTGCCATCGATGCCAAGACACGCGCTTGCGATAACTGATGATAATGATGATGCTCCATGAATCGCTGGCACCTACCCACGTTGGGGGATCCGATATAGTGTACTAGAATATGGGGTAGTGTGTTCAGGCAGCCTCTTTCGCCATGCATCGCGGGACGCGGCGCACGTGGACAAAAAACCGTTTCTCAAGGCCGCGCTGCCAAAGCATGGGCTTGCAGGATTGTGAGCTCCGCGTCGCTCTGCTTTCTCGGGTGCTGTTTAGTGACTTGTTGCTTGTGTTCGCGCCCACTTAACGAAAGTTTTTTTGCAACCTTTTTGCTGCCACGCAACAGTGAGGCAATGCCGAGTCATCGGCGGCAACGACACAGCTTTACACCTATAGGTGCGAAACAGAGTATACCATTGAAAAAAAGGTGAGCAGCAGTTGCTTTTTGCTGCACCCAAAGACGGATCACGGAGAAAGGTTTGGGAACAGAATTTACATCGTAAGGATGGGACCTTGAACGGAAGCTGCTCTGTATGTGAGCTACACTTCGAGCCTTCATGTGTTCTCGGAGACTACGTGCACGTTATAAACGGCGAAGAAGTACGCGTACCCCGTGGGAGACCAGAGCTAATACCGGACGCCGTACCGATGTTACTGCCCAACGCTCCAAGCTACTTATCAAAGAAAGCGCCTTTGAAAAAATCAGGTACTCAGTACTTTGGAAAAACCAAGGTACTCGCAGATGCTCATATCCAGGTGCACGTATGCATCATACGAAAGTGTTGGCTGCCGAAGTGGTACAGTGGTTACGGTGATCGGTTGCTGACCCCAAAGACGTGGTTTGAATCTCTCCCGCACCGATCGCATTTCCGCAGTTAGAGAAAAACAGGCAGCCCATGATCTTCAGTTCAGGCGTGCGTTAAAGAAAACCGTGTATTAGCATATTCCCCGCCACTAAGGCATATATTACAATCATATCGATACTGTGACATGCAATACACCCCGTAATAATATGTTTATTATGAAAGTGTTAGTGCACCTTCACCTGAAGACATTAGTTGTACAAGTAACTTATTATTAAGCGTCGGATAATGCGTTGAAAACAAAGATTATCAGTGCACATTTTAATATTTGGTAATCATCAACCACTAATTCATAAATGCGCGTCAAAAGTGGCTGTGTTCACATAATGCCTATCAGAAGAATTAGATTGAACCTACACTGTTCTCCACTGGTTTTCTTCTTGTTGACCCCGAAGACGCACTCGCGAAAATGGAGATCACACCTGGTCTCAATTTTCTTGCCACCATCGAAGGCCGAAACACCCTGGTTGATTGGGCACTCCTAGACCCGCAGCAAGGATGACCAGCCAGCAGATCTTGGAAACGCAGCCTTTATGTTCGCACATGCACGTGGAAGACGTGCTGCTGCTTGTTCTGGACCAACCTATTTTGAAGATTACGACCAAGACCATCAAACATTTCCAGGACATTTGTCTAATGAACGACAGCGCTGAACTGACCGATCTGAATCATCACGTGCACGCAACGCAATTGCGAAGGCGGTCGTGTATGGTGCACATCTCAGGTGAATTCGAAAGCAATCGCATGCATCGTCAGCTTCGGTGGTATATTTACATAGCCCACGCAGAGCCCGCCTCCTCTAAAATCACCCCGCCGCATATATAGTCGACTTGCACAGCGCCACAATCCCCTGGGAAAGCTGTCATCGTTCTGCACGGCATTGGCTTGTTCTTGCTCTACCGGGGTCATGACACGTATAGTCGCGGGTGACTGACTAGGCTGGGTTCTCGATCGTTGATGTTCGTGTCGATATGATTGAACATACCACTCGTAAGTAAAAAAAAAAGCAGGAGCAATTCTCTGACAGCGCATTGCTATAAAAGTTAGAAAAAGGGCACAAAATTGGCATGATAAAAATTAGAACACATTCATTCATTTATCATGGTTATTCTTGTCGATGTCACCACAGCCTAAACCACCCGCAAATATAAGGGCTGTGTTTTCACATTTAACAAACAAGCGTATCTATATAACGTTTCATCTGTTCACAGTGTTGAAAATTGCACGCCTTCAGGCACAAAGTTGCCTACCAATAGAAACATCCCTAACAAGCCGTATTAAGGGTCTCTTTTTTTCAGCTGAGAATTTTTTTTTTGACGATGAACACGATCCCTAGTTTTAAGCGGAGAATTTAAAGCAGAGATTTAACCTAGAGTATTGTTTGTTGCTGTTGTCGTCCTCTAGACATGTGGTTTTCAAAGCATAGCCAAAAGAGTACGTATGTGCACTGAATGGTGACACCTTGCGAGCTTATAATCTGACACTTCGTCCAAATATCAGATTTACTATTTGGCAGCTTGTAATGTCTTCGGCCACTTTGGCAACTAAACGAACAGACAAAAAATCTGCAATACACTACCATGAACCAAAATTTGTCACGTTTCTGGAAATGTACGATTATCGATACCACTGCACTTTAATTTCCACGAACATATTAGCAATGAATGAATTCTCGTTTACACATACTGGCACATAAAATAGAAAAGATTTGCGATTTTCTTGAAAGACATCGTCTACAGTAATGGACCTTGCTGTAATATTACAAGCTTCGAAATTCATTGTAGAAAGCCAGCAAAAGCAAAACCAGGTAATATATTCTGACTCCATATGAGCACTACAAGTGATTCAGGATTTTTATTTTTTTATTGCCGCGAAATCATGCCCGCATTCAAAATAGCGTGCCTACCAACGTGCGCACAGGACAGGTATGCGTACAGTGCTGTCAGGCAGCGCAGAGGCCATCATTGCACGAGCGCCTGGCAGGACCCGGCTCGTATATGCGCAACGTGCTTGGCACTTCTGAGAGGAAGCTTGAGTCGCTTGAACGACAGTTTTATTCAAACTATTCTTGGGTTTGCAGTTATACATTATTGGTTGTATGGCGAAGCCCCAAGAGTGGGTGTGAGCCATACATAGAGGCTATCATTATCATCATCATCATCACCACCACCACCACCACCATCATCATCATCACCACCACCACCACCATCACCATCATTTAGTGGTCAACTGACGCGCAGTTTTACGACCGCAGGCACTTTGTAGAGTGGACACAAGATCGCGCCCATAATAAATACATTTATTTATAATACCGCGAGTGTTTTAGCATCTGTACAATATAGATGATAGCATAATATATAAAATCCTAAAACAGTTACCGTCGCTTCTCTTCCCCGTCACAAGATCCGTTTTCAGTGGCTTCCGAGTCAAGCTGGAGTGATTGGAAATGAAACTGCACAAAAATTGGCCACTGCAGCGCACTAAAAATTTAACGTAACATCAGTGCCCGTTTCATTCTGAGAAAGAGAGGATGATTTTTTTTTTCGTACTGCTCCTCACATTGTGCAAATACTCTTGGTTTATGAGCATGCAAAGTCTCTGATCATAAATAAATAAATTAGTTTCTCCCATTTCCACAATATGAAAGTATGTATCAGACATTTAACTCACTCCTGCAACATCTACAATTACGTGTTGCCTACACACTTCACTTCTTATGCCCCATTAAAAGAACATCCCCTCACTGGGACCACTGCGATCACGCCGATGAGTCAGGAGAGCATATTATTATTACTAAATTTCCGCAATACGACGAAGATTGTGCTCAATCGAGGGATCGATTGAACCGTCTTGACAGACGACCACTTACAAGTGGCAAAGGGCTTCGACCACAACCAATTCCTGATGATTAAAGGCTCAAAGTGAGCGCTCTTCGGGACTTCATTTTAAATTCGAAGCATTTATTAGCCAGCTCCGGGGAGTTTAACCAATTCTATCTATCTATCTATCTATCTATCTATCTATCTATCTATCTATCTATCTATCTATCTATCTATCTATCTATCTATCTATCTATCTATCTATCTATCTATCTATCTATCTATCTATCTATCTATCTATCTATCTATCTATCTATCTATCTATCTATCTATCTATCTATCTATCTATCTATCTATCTATCTATCTATCTATCTATCTATCTATCTATCTATCTATCTATCTATCTATCTATCTATCTATCTGTCTATCTATCTATCTATCTATCTATCTATCTATCTATCTATCTATCTATCTATCTATCTATCTATCTATCTATCTATCTATCTATCTATCTATCTATCTATCTATCTATCTATCTATCTATCTATCTATCTATCTAGACACCTAAGACTTCTACCTCTTCTGGCCATTTGGATAATGGTACCTATACCAAAATTGGTGTGGCGTAACATGACTATGAAGAGCAGAAGCGCCTAGTTATAACATGAAAATCATCATATGTATGTCATGAATGTCATGATTTACATGTCAAGGTGCTGCTGCCTCTGCGGTGGTTTCATTCACATGACATATCACAAAACTGGCTATGATATGGCATGACTGCATGACGAACATATGTGACGTACCCTCCCGTGGAAACCAAGACATGCGTGTCCTGTAGGAACATGACTACAGGCCACGCTTATGATGCGCTTGATGTCGTTTCACTGGCTTTTTATACACCAAGTTTGATATTACGTGACGCGAATGGATGAGGAAGGTATAATACTGGTGCAAACATGATAACGATGACATGCGTGTCATTTAGGAACATTACTATATGCCCCGTTCATAATGCGCTCGCGGTCATTTCGATACCTTCACATACACCAAATTTGAAATTACGTGGCTTGAATGGAGGATGAAGCTATATGACAGGTGAAAATATGATAATCATGTCACGCGTGTCATGTAAGAACATGACTACATGCAACGCCCATGATGCGCTCGCGGTAGTTTCGCTAGCTTCATATATGAACCCATTCCATGTTTCTAAACACAAGTAGGCCGATGTAGACGTTATAAGTAAAATTATAGCAACGTCCGCACGTAACTTCCGCCATAAGCGCTTAGCGCAGCGATGTGCGCCAACAAAACGACGTTGTGAGACGCCATAAGCCTTGCGAAAGCCGTAAGCACTGAGGGCTGTGATGTGCGCCAACAAACAAAACTAAGTTGTGAGACGCGACTCACATCCAGCATACCGTTTTTTTTCTCGTTGCTTGACTTAGAACACCACATGCACCATTTAAAACTTAGGCAGAGCGGTAGGCAGAGCGTCTTTTGCCTACCAAGACAGCGCCACCGCATTTTCGTGACGTAAGTCTGGTGGAATTCGTCTATATCAAGTTTGGTATTATGTGACATGTATAGATGACATAGGTATATAACTGGTGCAAACATGATAACTATGACATGCGTGTCATGTAAGAACATGACTACATGCCACGCCCATGATGCGCTCATGCTCGTTTCACCAACTTCACGTACCCCAAATTTTGTATTACGTGACGTGAATAGTGGACAACGTTATATGAGTGGTAGAAACATGATAATCATGACATGTGGGTCATGTAAGAACATGATTACATGCAACGCTCATGATGCGCTCGCAGTCGTTTTGCTACGCTAGCGTCATAGTTTGGTATTACGTGACGTGTATAGATGACGTAGGTATATGACTTGTGCAAACATGACAATCATGACATGCGTGTCATTTAAGAACATGACTACATGCCACGCCCATGATGCGCTCGCGCTCGTTTCACTAGCTTCACATACACCAAATTTTCTATTACGTGACGGGAATAGAGGACTAAGGTATATGAGTGGTGCAAACATGATAATAATGAAATGCGTGTAATGTAAGAGCATGACTACAGGCCACGCTAATTATACGCTTGCACTCATGTCGCTAGGTTCACATATACCAAATCTGGTATTACGTGAGGTGAATGGATGATGAAGGTACATGACTGGTGCAAACTCATTACATGCGTGCCATGTAAGAACGTGCCTACTT
Organism: Rhipicephalus microplus; assembly: GCF_043290135.1. Lineage (NCBI taxonomy): Eukaryota > Metazoa > Arthropoda > Arachnida > Ixodida > Ixodidae > Rhipicephalus > Rhipicephalus microplus. The sequence goes on along the minus strand of NC_134710.1, from coordinate 62,617,101 downwards.
GCCGGGTTCATGATGTGCTTGTGGCCGTTTCGCAAGTGTTACATATAACAAATTTAAAATTACGAGAGGCAAACGGACGGCGAACGTAAATGACACGTCCAAAGATGATAATCTTGACATGCGTGTCATGCAAAACATGGCTACATGCTGCGCTGATAGTGCACTCGCGGTCATTTCGCCAGCTTCACATATACCAAACCAAGCGTTACGGGACGTGAGTGGATGACGAAGGTATATGACTAGTGGAAACATAATATTCATTACATGCGTGTCATGTAAGAACATGGCTACAAACCACGGTCATGATGCGTTAACGGCCGTTTCGCTAGCTTCACGTATACCGAACGAAGGTAAATGACACGTCCAAACAGGATAATCAAGAAATGCGTGTCGTGTAAAATATTACTACATGCTACACTCATATCGTGCTCGCGGCCGTTTCGCTAGCTTCGTATATAGCAAATTTGGTATTACGTGACGTGAATGAATGAAGAACACGAATGTCATGCAGAAACATGGTCATCATGACATGGAAGTCACGAACGGCATAGTTTACGTCTACCTAGTAACGTTGTGCTCATTTACAGTGACATTCCAACCTTCCTCATTTATGCTTCGGATATCATCGATTCCTATTGCATGTGTGATCTGCCAATTTTTTTCACACAAAATATCCTTGCCAAAAAATTGAGGCATAAATGAGCAAGTCTCATAGTGAAGAAGCAAGGGCATAAAAAATTACCTGTACTGACTGTACTCTCGATGTGATCGGTGGTATATGAACCACACTCTGCCCATGAACCGTGCTCACACGTTAAAAGCCCTATTCACTCCGCGTGGGAGCTATAGGAGGCGCCTGGCGCGCGTAGCGCCACTTGTGGGGTGGCAGGTGCGCAACGTTGAGAGTCGTAGCAGCCAGCAGCGCCTAATAGGTGACCAGTAAAAGGGCGAGGAACTGTGGGATACACCGTTTGCGGCCGGATTCCAGTTCAATGAGAAGAGACGATGGCGAACCGCTCCGCCGTAAGCCTCAGATTATTCAGGATTTGCGCGCACGCTCGCCCGTTTATCTTTGTCCTGCTAAACCATTGTCGGTTGTTCCTCCATTGCCTGCTCCAACCCGAGCGTGAAAGGCAAACGCATGTAGCGATTCCCATCAAACGAAGAAAGAAAAAAATGAGGTGGGCTGCAGCTGCGAAGAGAGCCGCAGCGACAAGTAGCTTTTGGATACCGAACGTTGGATCCAGAGTGTGCGAAGTTCGTTTTATCACAAGCACGTGTGTTTTCCTCACTAATAAAGAACTTACGCATGCATTGATGCGAATATTATATCCAGAAATGAATTGTCGCGTAGGTGCACCTAGCAAAGATATTAAGGGAATGTGGGCCAAATCTACCTGTCATATGAGATGAGAGCCGGCATTGCACCCATATGGATGACCAAAAAATTCCGGAGCCCTCCACTATAGCGTCTTTCATAATCATATCGTAGTTTTGGCACGTTAAACCCCACATATCAATCAATAATTTGTAGCCTTGTTCATAACACCCCAAATATAAGGGTGTAAATGGGGTGTTTCGAGAAAGTTTCATTCACAAACACCACAAAATTTAAAAAGTGTAAAAAGGGTGTTCATATAGGTGCTTTTAATCTGTACTCTTGTTTTACACCCTTTAAGGTGTAAACATTTTTGGAGAGTAGCAGCAGCCTGGGCGCGTTTTTTCTCTGAGTTTACCTTTTCAATCAGCCTCGTTCCACAACCAGCTCATGTGCATTGGCATCTAGAAACAACAAGAGCTTGGATAGTGTTTATTGCTTTTCATGGGCTTGACTACGTAATATAGTAACATGCCTCTTTCTCATATGAGCCACAAGTTCTCAGAAGCCACGTGCTCCCAGAAAGTTATGTTCTGTTAGTGCACAACCCGTACACCACACATGAGCCTCTAGCCTCACTGGTGGTACTTGGGGAGAAGGTAAGGAATTGGGTGTTGAAACACCATGGGGCATACCCCCTTTAACAACAGTGGACATAGCCTGCACTAGAGGAAGAGAAGGACGAGGAATATCGTGTGGCACGTGCGGTAGTTCTCAGATCTACACCACAATAAACGGCAGCGTCGAGACACTTTGCTCTTCATCTCCAGGCGTATTTGTCCTTTGAACCAGGTTTTCTACGGCCCCACCACGGTGGTCTAGTGGCTAAGGTACTCGGCTACTGACCCGCAGGTCGCGGGATCATATCCCGGCTGCGGTAGCTGCATTTCCGATGGGGGCGGAAATGTTGTAGGCCTGTGTGCTCAGATTTTGGTGCAGGTTAAAGAACCTCAGGTGGTAGAAATTTCCGGAACCCTTCACTAAGGCGTCTCTCATAATTATATGGTGGTTTTGGGACGTTAAACCACACATATCAATCAATCAATCAATCAATCAACCTAGCTTTCTACGAAAGAAATCTTTGAATTTTACATTGGTTCGGAAACTCGACCCGGTTTCAAGGAGGACCATGGGACGCCTGCGAAACACGAGAGCAGCTAGACGGTGACACAGCACCAAGATCATCAATGCCACTGATGAGCCTCTAGCCTCCAACGAATTCCACTTGGCGGGGCTTCGCATCATTATTCAGTGTCTGGAGAAGAACACCGACGAGCTCGCCAAGGCTAACGAAGTACTGCACGCCACATGACGAATGACAAAGTGCTGGCGGACATGGACTCGGTGCTAGAGTACGAGTACCGAACTGCAGAAGCATTTGTATTCTTAAACAATTCATCCAGGAGCGGGCTGTCCGATCATCAGTACCAGCCTGCTCCAACGGTGAGTTGCCGACGGACTCTTCTCTGCCGCGTCAAGCAGCCCCGTCAGATATTTCCACCCGCACAAGAGCAAGGCTTCCTCAACTAGACCTAAGGAGATTCGACGGGTCCACCACAAAATGGCTACCATTTTGGGACCTCTTTCAACACCCCGTACACGAGAACCCACGTCTTAATGACGTCGATCGGTTTAACTACCTCCGATCTGTTCTTGACGGCACTGCGGCAAAGGCTATTGTAGGCGTATTGTTGACCGAGAACAATTATGAGAACGCCATTTCTATACCGAAGGAGTTGTTCGGAGACGCGCGCATGATTGAGCAGAGGCACCTCGGAAATCTTCGAACTCTACGTCCCGTCAATACGTCGGCGAACCCTAGTGTCCTGAGAAGCCTTTATGACTTTGTTCAAATCAACATAAGAAGACTTAAAGGCCTCGGTGTCTCAGAATCCTGCTGCCCTGCCATGTTGTGCGAGGTACTAATGAAAGCGATTTCACAAGACATTATGGTGGAATATCATCGACGACGGCGATCTGAAGCGTCAAGTGCGAACGAACCACCGAGCTCGGAAGAAGAACTTCGACAACTGCTCAAGTACATCAGCATCGAAATCGAGTGCAGGCAGCAGACTACCTACCAACTATAAATGTCAAACAGCAATGAACTGCAGACCTCCGGCAGCCGCAAGAATCAGTGATTGGCATCAGCGACAATCCTCAACAGTGCCGTTACAAAGAAGGCGTGCCTTTTTTTACCATAAATCACACCCAACGTTCTACTGTGATGCATCGCTTCCTGACTCGGAGAAAAGTCGTCTTCTGTTGACGACCGGCTGCTGCTTCAGATGTCTACCCCAAAACGACACCGAGCCAGAGACTCTACACGGAAGGTGAGATGCTCACATTGATATGGAAGACACGCTTCTTCAATGTGTTCTAGACAAGCTAGTAAAGCTGTTCAAATAATGACGTCACCACAACACGCTACGAGAAGTACATCCATGTACGCTGTGTCAGATAGCAATAGGAGGCTTGATGCAATACTATTGCATACCTTCAGAGGATGGATGAAAGGGGCGAAGGGCAGCTGCTATATAAAAGCCATCATGGATAATGGTATGCAGCGCTCTTTCATTCATGAAGACGTTTCCAGGAAATTGAACCTGAAGGTTTTTGAAAAAATTGACATTACCGTCAGCGTGTTTGGAAGCAAACATGGTCACAGTGTGCGTCAGAGACAAGTCGAAGTAACTTTACAAAGCCAGTACGATAATATTCAGCATGTCATGGAAGCAATAGAATTTGAGCACATCTGTGAAGTGGTTGCTGAAGTACCCGAAGACCACGAATTCATCAGAGTTTCGAAATCGTCGTCAACAATTATCTGGTGCACTTTGCTTTCCGCATATTACCCAGGAAGAAGGCATCATATTAATTGGCTCAGACCAATTTGGAAAGATTCTTGGGAACGAAGTCACTTGGCATAAAGATCGCAAAAGTCTTCTTTCTATTCAGACTGCACTGGGTTGGCAGTACAATTAACCTTAAAGATGCAACCATTCTTTCACTAACAAACGCAAACGTATATGTACTACGGGAAGTTGTCGCATGAGCAAGGCCCTGATGTAGGAACTCATAGGCTCAGAACTACGAAAGTTCTGGCAGCTCGAAAGCTTCGGTAACACAGATGCGGATGAACCATTCTCCCACGATAAGAAGGTGCTGAAAGCTTTTAATGAAACTATTCAGCTGTGAGACGAAAGGTGCGAAGTCTGTCTGCCTTGGAAAGACAGGCAATCAGACCTGCACGATAATCATGTGGTAGCAATGAAGCGATTTCGCTGCTTACTTCACCGGTTGTCTCAGAGCAACGAAGTACTGCTTCACTACGATGCAGCAGTGAGACAGTACCTCCCTGATGGTCATGCTGAGCCAGTTCCCGTTATCGAGGATGCGACCACCACTAAATACTTGCCTCATCGGGAAGTAATTAGAGAATCGTCCACCCCAACGAAACTCCGGGTTGTCTTCGATGCCTCGTTCCATGCTTCAGGAATGACTTCATTGAGTGACGACTTGAAAAAAGGCACGAACCTGAGAAACGATATGTCGAAGATGCTGCTGCGTTCTTGTCAGCATCAATTCGGTGTCGCGGCGGACGTGAAGAAAGCGTTTCTGCAGATTGGAATTAAGCCGAGTAACAGGGAGGCTGTGAGAGTCCTGTGGTTTGAAAGAACGCCAACAGGAGTGCGACATTAATCGCGTTTGCGAATACCGCATGACTCGCGTGCCTTTTGGCACTACGGCAAGCCCTTTCTGACTGAGTACGACATTGCAGTATCACCTGCAGAGCGTATCTGGAAAGAATCGCCGGACAGCTGAGAAGTTGGTGCGTTGCTTTTACGTAGATGATATGGTCACCAGTGTTCCTACCACATCGGACGCCTGTGAGCTATACGACCAAGCTATAGAAATCATCGCGAAAGCTGGAATGAAGTTACAGAAGGGGCCACTATAACTGCACTGACCCAGAAAACTGCGTATAACAGCCGGACCATGCGAAGATACTGACAATACTGTGGAACACCACGTCATAGAGGCTAAGCTTGAACGTCGATCCTGTTCTTGAATGTCTAAAAGGAAATAAGCCTACGAAATGATTCCTCTTACAGACTTCCGCTCGCTTGTTCGACCCTCTTGGCCTGGCAGCACCATTTTTAATACGCGCAAAAATACTTTTTCAACGCATTTGGCAAATACAACTTGTTTGGGATTGTGAAATTCCAATTCAACTTGCCCAAGAATGGGATATGTAATGCAGAGAAGTTCGTGACATCAAGAGTCTTTCAGTGCCCAGGTTTTGTTTGTCTATCAGTTATTTCGATTATGAGCTTCATGTATTCACGGACGCAAGCAAAGCCGCTTACAGGCTGTTGCTTACCTGCGGCACAACCGCGATGGTCCACTAGATCAGGTACTCATGGCAAAGGGCTAAGTTGCTTCCATAAAGCAGCTTTCACTTCCGCGGCTCGAGATTCTTGGAGCTTTATTGGGTGCCCGACTAGCAAAGTTCATAACTTAGGCAATGAAAATCACTTCTTCTAAACGCTGTTTTGGACCGATTCAACAGTGCCTTTGGGTTGGATCCGAGGCATCCCTATAAGGTGGCAGCATTTTGTAAAAAACAGAGTCACAGAAATCCAAGATTTCTCCGACTCATCCCAACCGAACTGTTTTTCAGGAAAGGAGAACCCAGCAGACCTAGTTTCCCGGGGCACATCGGTGAAAAATGTAATTGACAAGAAGATTTGGTAGAGAGGACCAGTTTGGTTGGCCAGAATGGCCAACCAAACTGGTTTAGCAGAATGGCCTAAACACACGAATACTTATCTGAATGCTCTTCAAGATGATCTAAAAGGGAATCCGAAGTAGACATCATTACGCTCTCTTCATCCTCGACATCGGTGAACGCTGTTTTTGACCTATCAAATTATAATTCCTGGTTGCGAGTGCTACGCGTCATGGCTTGGATACTGAGGTTCATCGCAGCCTGCCTTGACCGGCCAACCCCTCAAGGACACCTGACGACGGAGAAACTTGTCGCCTCTGAAAGGTATTGGCTGTCCATTATTCAAAAGCAACGATTCGGCCGTGAAATAGCAGCCCTCCAGACTGAGCAAGATCTACCCAAGGCGTCGACAACTCGGTATTTGCACCCCTTTCTTGCAAAAGAGGATGGATTTCTGAGAATTGAAACAAGGCTTCGGAATGTCGTGTGCCACGGGGGCATCAAACACCCGATTCTGCTTCCCGATCACCACATCGCCACTGAACTCATTGACAACGGCTTACACCAGAGGCTTCTGCATGCAGGAGTCGCAACAACCATCGTGGAACTCCGAGAGCGCTTCTGGGTGACGAAGGCGAAGCAGTGTGTGAAAAGAGGGATCGGGTGGTGTACCTGGTGCGCGCGATTAAGGGTGAAGCCTGCGACAGCTCCTATGGCAGTGCTACCTGCTGACCGAGTGAATGTGTCCAAACCGTTTGACATTATTGGTGTTGATTTTATTAGAACAATGTACTTGAAGAGTTAGCCAACACAGATATCATACATCGTGCTATTCACTTGCGCGGTAATACGCGCTGTTCATCCATAGCTTATTTTAGGCTCAACAGCAGACAGTTTCTTGGAAGCCTTTCGGCGTTTCAGTGCACAACATGGATTCCCTTCAATGATTGACTCTGTCAATACTTTGTGCTTTAAAAGCGCGTCTCGCGAACTTTGCGCTGTTTATGAGACTACTAGTAGAAGTGATGTCAGCGATTATCTGTCTGCTCATAGCATCACGTGGAAAGTCTCTGCTGACCGTGCTCCTTGGTGGGGCGGATTTTGGAAGCGTATGGTGAGGTCAGTGAAAGACAACTTGAGAAAAGCTTTAGGAAGGTCTCTTCTAGATTAGGATCAAATGAGCATGGTCGTAGCAGAAACTGAAGCGATCATAAATAGTAGGCCACGGACGTACTCGTATTCTGCACCAGAGGAACCAGTAGTCTTAACACCTGCCAAATTCTTACATAACAAGCGATTGACGGCGCTTCCCAGCTTGCAAACTGCAGACGGGGTGCCCAGCTTCCATACAGAGCTTCTTAAAACTTGAATACAGCGACAAAAGCTACAGAAATAGTTCTGGAATCGCTGGTATGAGAAATATTTATTACTCCTTAGCAGCGCTCGTAATAGGCCAGTGGTGGGCACTACTAGTATTGCGGAAGGGAATATAGCGATAGTGCGCGATGATGCTCTGCCCAAGTTGTGTTGGATGCTCGCACGCGTTCTGAAGAACATTACTGGAAACGACAGCATTGTTTGTGCATGCCGCCAAAAGCTAGCAGATGGCAAAATTGTAACGTGGCCTATTCAACATTTGTGTGCCCGAGAAATGCGCCCGCAGCAATTCGTGGGCTGGGAGTGTTAATAACAGTGGGCATAGCGCGCACTAGAGGAAGAGAAGGACGAGGAGAAGCGTGTGGCACGGGGTGGTTGTTAGATCTACACCACAATAAACGGCAGCGTCGAGACGCTCTGCTCTTCATATCCAGACGTAATCATCCTTTGAACCCCGTTTTATATGACAGAAGTCTTCAGATTTTACACCCCCTCTTGTTTTGAACCTGTGTGAGCGACCTTCCCACAGGGCGCGAGCGCCCTATTTGGGTTCTCAAGAAATTCGCAAGTGCATGTGGTGTGGACTTGGCACAGCGCCCCCTCCCAAGCGGCACGCTGGGCCCTTGTAGCCTCGTGCCCCCTTTTAGTTACGTCGCTCAGTGAATGCCAGCCTACTATACAGATATTATGATTATTCATGACGTAGTGGGTACCTAGAAACTGTGCTTGTAGCAGTTACCCAAAGAGCATTAAGAAAGAGCTCTGAAAGGCCGCTCTGTGAGCTTTCGCTGTAAGAGTGATGTGCGTTCCACGCAGACCTGCGCTCAAAGCGCCGCACAGTCACAGCGAAAGCTAGAAAAGTGACCTTTAAGGGCCTTTTTTAACACTCTTTGGGTAGCTGCTGCAAGCACACCTGTAGGGCATTCACTACGTCATTAATCATTGTGTAATAGGTAGGCCTTCACCGTAGCGTATTTGGGGCAATTTCGATGGAGGCGGAAATGCTGTAGACCCGTGTGCTCAGATTCGGGTGCACGTTAAAGAGCCCCAGGTGGTCAAAATTTCCAGAGCTCTCCACTACGGCGTCTCTTGTAATCAATCGTAGGGTGGTTTTGGGACTGTAAACCCCACATATCATCACTATACCATCCTTCGTAATTCTTCGGAGAAGCGTGGTATGCGCTAAACACTTCCAACAAATTTCGAGTGAATTTCGTTTTATCGCGATTGCAATGATATGGACAGTCTCAGCTGGTTTTTTTTTTTTTGCCGTCGCCGCCGCCGCCGCCGATGCCATTCACCGTTATATGTATACGTATACCTATACAGCGTGTCCCCGTTAACTCGCAGCACAATTGAAAAAAAAAAAACCGTAAGGGTTACTCAAAAAATAACTAATGAATATTATTACTAGTACAGTGAACTATTCGATAAATTTTTGTTATAATTGTTAATTAGATATATCAGGTCAAGTAATGAAATATCTAATTCCAAAACTGCGGTTGCAATCAAAACATTGATGAGGCAGTGGTATAGTTAACCACGTGGGTAATCGCACAGCGCTATTTTCGACGACGTACGAATGACGTACTCAGTTTTTCTGAATGATAAACAATCCCCGCCAAATATGAAAAGTACCATGTGACAGCGCTTCCAGCCGCATCGCAAAGCAGCGCCCCCAAAGAAGCTAATTGAAAGCAATTCCTTTGCCGATCGCACATACGAAAAGAAAGTGCATCCACTTGATTGTGATATGAAAGCCGGAGATAGTTACGCGGCTAATCAGTGATTCCTTCCTGTCGCTTTTCTTACCCACCTGTTTTGACTTACTGATCCACTTAATCGATAAGAATTGCTTTCGACAGCATGGTCGAAGTGCTGCTCGTACCACAGGTGAAACACGAAAGCAACAAAACATGAATTGATTGGTTGATATGTGAGGTTGAACGTCCCCAAACCACCGTGTAATTTGAGAGTGCCGTAGTTAAAGGCTCCGGAAATTTAAACCACTTTGGGTACTTTAACGTGCACGCAAATCTGAGCACACGGGCTTACAGAATTTTCGCCTCCATCGCAAATGCAGCCGCCGCAGCCGGAATTCGATACCGTGACCTTCGCGTCATGAGACGATTACTTTAGCCATTAGACCACCGCAGCGCGGCAAACTCAACAAAGCAGACGTGGAATATTTAAAAAATATAGGTTTTACTCACACACTATTGAAAATAAAAGTACGGTAGTATTTGATAACTTCTAGGTAATTAGGGTTTGTGGCATATGTTACCAGTATAGTAGTAAGTGCAGTTAGTAACGGCAAGGGTGGTAACTCTTACTACGTCTCCCATGACTAACGGCTTTGGTAACTGTTACTACTCTACCCGTTACTAATTCTTGGTAGAAAGTTTGGAGGTTTAAAAAAAAGAAATGTAGTAACCGATACGGCACTTTTTAACGGGTGAAGCTCTTAAAGCCATGGGTCGTGCGTCCACGATGTATGTCGTAGTAGTAGTAGTAGTAGCAGTCGTGCGTCGTAGTAGTAGGAAGCCACCCCCATGGCCGGACGCGCCACGTGTTCACTCATTTCAATCGAGGAGGTAACCCACGCACGTCATTCATATATAAAAAGATAGTTGTTTCTGGTAAAATAACTTACAGAGACGAGTATCGGGGACTTAATCTCCTAAAAAACTTGCCTTGAATTTGATGCTCTGTAAACAAAACTAGTATCAGTTTGCACTTTGAGCACTACTTCACCAGAAAAGGTTGCCACGTTAAACTCGCTGGACGTAATCTTTTTGGTTATAGCAAGGTGTAGCGAGGGTTGGGGCGTAGTACCAGGAAATAGAGGCGGTGCAAGGTGGCGCTGGCTGTAAGAAGCGCAGGCTGCAAGAAAGTGCGTGAGTGTCGCTCCTCTAGTCCAGCCGTGCCATCTCTCGTTTTGTCCTTGAAATGTAGGACGGATGGCGGTACTTATAGAGGATGAATATATGATGAAAAGATGCGAGATGGTAGTGCTGGGAGTGTACACTGGATGGATGGACAGACAGATGCACGGCCGGATGGATGAACGGAAGCACCGACCAACGAACAGACGCATGGTTGATTGGATGGACGGACGCACAGATCGACGGAAGCAGGGACGGACGGAAGCGCGGACGGACTGAAAGATGCTTCGCCGACTCATCATGTCGCACTCCGTGGCTATGCTGCGAATTTTCGCCACATTATTTCCACATTGTTAAAATGAATACTTTTTATCATTAATACACAGTTTTGGGCAATATTGTGTGGAATCTCGTTAACGCGAAGACTACCTATCTGTAAGAAGTACACTACATTACTGTAGTAAGTAAACGACTCACGCATTATACATAACCCCTACTTTAAGACTCATGTCTGGCAGAGATGAGCACTTGTGTTTCATGATGAATTATAAAAAATGCGAGCCTAGAGCAAAGTACCGTTCCACCAGGTTATGTGTGTTTGGGGACGTAGCACGAGACATTTAATCAACCCTACTTATAAAAAACTATATGCCATATCTTTTCGTTATAATAGTGCCACAAGAAAGCATTATTTACAGTGGCCGAAACAAGGTACCGAAGTCACTAACATAGTATCACTGCAATTGAATATTTTATTACGCTAATATTTTGGCGGTTAGAAGGTAATAATACTTCCTGGGGTTTTATGTGCCAAAATGACAATATTATTAGGAGGCACGAGGTAATGAGGGAATCCGGATAGATTCATACTATCTGATTCATTTTGATCCGCTTGTCATGTCAGGTTTTTCTAATTTAGTAAGTTTGATGTAAATGAAAATTACAACGCGTGCAGAACTTGCTTATGGTCCGTTAACTTGTACTTCCCTATTTCTGGTAATAGAAAAATGACGCTTACATAAATCGGTTGCGTAATTTAAAATAAATTTTTTTTATCCGAGGGTATATATTGCATCATTTTTGCGTTTAAAGAATATACGTTGAGAGGATTTTTCTCAGAAGTTATTAGAATATGTATCACTTATTATTTTAAATTACATAGTACTTAGCCATGTAGCAAAAAGGTAGTGAAGTGCAAGGAAGTTAGTAACGGCTTCAGTTACTACCTCGTTCAATCCGGCTACTAACTGTTTATTAACATAGGTAGTAAACAGGTTGCAAAAGGTTAGTAACTGTCCCAGAAAGGTAGTAAGCATTGCAGTTACCACCTATCTGCTTGCAGTTACTACCTTTTGTTACCTTTTTTCAAGAGTGCAACGCAATGGAAGCATGCACGGCCAGCTATGTCTTGCGTCAGAAACTCACTTTGGAATAAGGCTAAATTAAAGTTGGTGCTTGATTTTTTATAACTACGTGACGCAAAAAATAAACAGATATTTGGCTGAAAAAGTAAAATAAATAAAACTGAAAAATTCACGCCGGAAAGCTACCGACGTGTAGAGAGAAAGCAAAACTGATGCGTTGAAGAAGCTGAATGTGCCACTGCCAAATGTACCCATATGACAAACGTGACGTCTGCTCGAAAGATATGAAAAAGTTAGATTTGATTGTTGCTTTATTACTGGTGCATTTGTAAGCACCATTGTGCACTCGATACCGCTTAGAGAGCGTGTTCATATAAGTTTTCTGCAGCTACACAATACTGAGCCCGCTTTACAACTTCTTCAATTAGTCTTTTTGCGATCACCGATGGAGGAATTCTGCAGCAGACATCCGTATGCGGCTCCCAAGGCAACGATCATGCTCGCCTTGTGTTCGTTAGAATATGAGATAGTGAAAAGCACGAAGTAAATGCATCTTTCTGCTGATTTCGATAATACGCTTCTGTGGTGACAGTCTCTGTTGTGAAAGAAAGAACTGTCCATGTGCTATCTACGCAAAGCAAGCTGTAACTGCCCGTTTAACACCAAACTCAACTTGCTGCTTTGGGCATGTCGAAAGCGGCAAAGAAAACACGACCACGGTCACTACAATGTATATGTAAACCAGTAGCGTAAATTTCTTGGAAGCCCATGCATCCACTAGTCGGCGACTCGTCAACCGTCGCCATCTATTACGCCATCGCCGTCTAGAAGGTGACAACTCACAGAAAAAATAAATAAATAACTGGAAAATAGAAAAATAGAATATGACGTCACAAGCAGAAGCGGTAGCGACGTCGCGCATTACGCCTGGCGCGAAATGGAATTTTCTTTATTCGCTGACCTGCTACGTGCCTTTATTGTTACGCGAATTTATTGCCCCTAATTGTGTCTCGTTTACTGCATGCGAGATAGAAAAGAAACACAAATAACAAACATTGAGGAAGTAATGCTGTTTTATTAGCCAAATGGAGTATTTGCAATTTGCGCAATAAACTTCGAAGGGGTGATTGTGAGACATCTGTTCATCAGCACAGTAGCAGAATATTTCAAAAACTCACGTTGTCCAATCGTTGGAACCCACTGCAGCGAGACAGCAGTTTCCATGATATAGCTTTGACAGCCGTAGAATAGAGCGTCTTGTTGCTTAGCCTGTTGTGTTCACAGTTACCGAAGTCGACGGCATGCCGACCGTGCGCCAGCGAGAGCAGTCGGTAGTCACAGGAGCGGCTGCTTGCACACTCTGTGAGCTAGTTGAGCTATGAAATACACATAAAAAATATGTAAACCTCTGGAAGAACGTACAACAGCACCACGGAAAAGTTAGCGGTGCCTCGTTGACCTGATAATGCGCCCATGAGGTGGGCCCCCGGGCGTTCAACAAGGCTAAAAAATTGTGGCCTTTCCAGACAACTACAAAAAATCGCACCATCAAATGGCAACTATTCCGATAAAAGATCAGGTTCCCCTATTAAAACCAGCTCACACTCGAATAACTTTTAAATATTAAAACAGTACTTTTCAAAAAAATTCACGTCAGAGCTTGTGGAAGGTGGGCGAACGTTTGAAGGTCGCTTTTTGCTATAGCTTTGCCGGCGCTGGGTACATTTGGAACACATTAAATGCTTTTTGGGTGATTTAGACCAGCTACAATCGGGACGGCTTCACGCTCTCCCATAGAAGAGTACGATGTACTCTAAATCGTTCACCATTTTTCTAAACAAAAAATAGTTCCGTAGTTCTGAAAGGACGGATTGAATCTCACTGTGCCGTAGTGATTATGAGATGGGCCGTGACCACGGTTCGCTTTTCGCCAAACAATCGCCTATCCGTCTCAATAAGAGGTGATATTGTGTGTGTTTCTTAACGCTCCTAAAAACTGGTTCACACCAAAGGCGGCTCGATAAAGCGGGCAACCAGGCTTTTTGAGGCGGCGAGAGCGTGGTTCTGTTAAAATTTCCCGCCTTCTTAAAAATAATATATATATATATATATATATATATATATATATATATATATATATATATATTGCGCTTCTGCGAACATGTCGCTATGACGTGGCAATGCTTCTCCCACTGACCTCCATCAAAAAACCTAGACGACGCATCCCCGCTCTCCTACGTGGGCGCTTGTGAAGCCAACGGAAGGTGCCTGTCCCGGAAGCTGGCGTCTTCTGGGCGCTTTAGACGCGTAATTCAAATGTTTTCTGATGAGAGCTTCATTATTTATATCTTCTTTCGTTTTTTAGAAGTGAAGCCCCTTACGTCGTAAGTCATATGTCCCGTGTCATTGTAGTAGCCAGTTGCAGTGCATTGCATACCTATAAAAAATGTGTCACAGCATATCCACGGAGTGAATGATGGTTAGTGGGGCGAAGCATCCATCAGTGCGTCCATGCGTCCATCCGTCCATTTGTGCACCTGTCTGTCTGTCCATCCGTCCATTCATCTGTCTTTCTGTCTGTCCGTGCGTTTGTATATCTGTCTTGCCGTACGTCTATCCGTCCGCCCATCCGCCCGTCCATCCGTCCGTCCGCTTCGCCCCACTCGTCATCGTACACATTCTAGATGTGCTGTGATTTTTTACAATGCAACTTTTTCGCGTCCATCCAAGACAGACTTTCCGAGCAAGTGGCAGTCACATCTGCGATCAAACTTTTGTTGAATACACCTTTTTAAAACAAATAAAGGTGCAGCAAACTATCATGTTTACCGATGTGCGCATTTCTGTTTCAGACACTAATGCTCATTATTCTGTAATGATGCGATTGCCCTTTTTTTCGACAACATGCGCAGTCATTACCTGTTTACGGTGACTAACTTTATCCATCACCTCAATTTCTTTTCAGCTACAGTGTATGGATTCTCATCAATTCGTACTCACTGAACGTTTCAGATATGCCTCCCACTAGCCTATAAGTGCACATGCCCATGCGAACGGAGAGATAATGCTCGGAGAGTCGTTTTGCCTGCTGTGGAGAGCAAAGCGTGCTTCAATATCGGGTCCCTGATTACAGTTAATGCGCCAGAAAACTGTAAGCAGAAAATATTCACAGAAATATCAAGATACCAAACTTCCTTGTACGGAGGCGAGGTGACGTTCACAACGGCAAACAGCCAGTGTGAAAACAGCAGTTTTTAGATAGCCACATAACAGGAAATGCGCACTGATCTTAGTTCTTATATGTGGCACCTCCAATATGCGTTAATAATGCACAGCATGTCTCTTGGTTAATAATGAGTTTGCCAAGAACGTACTTTGAAAACTCTGAAACTATTAGTTGTATACTTTACGATGGCTGATACAATTATACAAGTATCTGTCTGATAGCCTAAAGCAATGACCAAACTAGAGATGCAAAAGAACATTGTCGAGTTGGTGATGCATAATATTGGCTCGTTTAAACTGTGACCACCAAATTTGTCCAAATCTTGTATGAGGCACTTTTGTAGCCTAGTTACACTTATTGTTACTTTGAACTGATCATGAAATGAGTATCAGTTAAGCATTCAAAGTCAAATGCACATGCCCCCTCCACCACCTTCCCCCCCCCCCCCCGGAAAAATAACAGGGAAAAACTCTCACAAACAAGAGTTTGCCAGCCTCGCTCGAGTGGTCAAGAGACAGGCATTTTCTTGCACCAAAGCTAGTGCTCGTATACATAGGATGTAACGACTTCAGTGTCTTTTTCGCAGCTTTTTTAAAAATCAAAGTAATACTTTTCTACTGATGGTGGAAGACAATAGTCTTCGTGTGTTGCCTCCGGATGTATGAACCAGTGATTTTCGCCGTTGTTGTCTTGGCCATTTGGTGCATCCGGATCCTAAGGTTGGAGGAAATTATCAACTTTAGAAGACGCACAGTGTGGTTCTACTCAACAGCTGACTCAATCATATGCTCATGTAGCTCCGAATATATTAAATGCGAAGCATTTCTTAGCGATCTTCGGTGACATTGAGCGTATCTATCTATCTATCTATCTATCTATCTATCTATCTATCTATCTATCTATCTATCTATCTATCTATCTATCTATCTATCTATCTATCTATCTATCTATCTATCTATCTATCTATCTATCTATCTATCTATCTATCTATCTATCTATCTATCTATCTATCTATCTATCTATCTATCTATCTATCTATCTATCTATCTATCTATCTATCTATCTATCTATCTATCTATCTATCTATCTATCTATCTATCTATCTATCTATCTATCTATCTATCTATCTATCTATCTATCTATCTATCTATCTATCTATCTAGCCGCTTACATCTGGGTGCTCTCGTGGTCACCCTCTTAACTTGGCGTGAACCAAAATTAGCATGGGTGAGTAAGATGGTTCGACAAATAGGACGCGCTGATCAAGACATGAATACTGTCACAATCCTGTCGCGTACGTCGTCCAACACATCCCGCGAGACAGTGGCACATATCCACGGGCAGGTATGTGCTGCTGGTATGCGGGTATTTACCACAGTTGATTGACACCTATAGTATCTACCCAGAAATGACGTGGACACACATGGGAAATTTTAACGCACGAGCGTCAAGAAAAACCCGCCATCGGTAGTATAGACCAACGAATGCAAAGAATGAATGTCAGGGCCCCAGCTGGAAATGAGCCCAAACATTCTTTGTCACAATAAAGAATTTTAAAGGTTTCAGAACTATATTAGGGGCGAAGCTCCTTATAGCGGCATCCATTCGTTCCTCGTCGTAATCGTTGGGCTTAACCAGTCTTACGCTTTGACCTG
The DNA here is from genome assembly GCF_043290135.1 of Rhipicephalus microplus. Classification (NCBI taxonomy): domain Eukaryota; kingdom Metazoa; phylum Arthropoda; class Arachnida; order Ixodida; family Ixodidae; genus Rhipicephalus; species Rhipicephalus microplus. Next base: position 62,600,484 of record NC_134710.1, on the reverse strand, counting down.
CAAGTTGGTGCCGGTGGGAGATTTTTCCTGTGCGTTGTTGAACAATAAAAAATTCGCAGCGTGCGCGTTAACAAAAAGACGAATTCTTCTGTCATTCATTCCTAATTAGCAGCCATTGTCATCTACACTGAGCACTATCTGACAAGAAAGGGTTGCTATAGGTTTTACTCGCTGGACGTAACCTCCTTGGTTTTAGAAAGGTTTAGCGAGCGTTGGGCCGCAGTGCGATAAATACAGTGAACTAGTATATACCATGAACTCGAGGTGGTTAAAGGTGGGAAGCACAGAAGAAGCGCAAGCCGTAAGAAAGTGTGCGTGTACCACCTCTCGTTTGGTCCTTGGAATGTATGCTGGATGGCGGTGCTTCTATATGCGAATATATGATGAAAATAAGCGAGATGGTGGCACTTGGAGTGTTGGCTAGATGGACGAACGGACACACAGACAGATGCATGGACGCACGCATGGATGGCTGCATGGACGGATGTGCGCATGGACGGACGCAGGGGTGGATGCATAGGCGAACGCAAGGACGGACGCACAGAGTGACGTGCGGATGCACGAACAGACGCACGCAAGGACGGGCAGATGGAAGCACGGACGGTCACACAGACGGACGCATGGATGGACGGAAGCAAGAACGAATGGACGGACAGATGCTTCGCCCCACTTTCCATCATTCACCACGTGGATATGCTGTCATTTTTTTTCAAACATACGCTAATCTTCGTAAATCGTCAGTAGTGCTTGCAGCGCTGCCTACCCAATTTCACGAACATTACATATGTGCTCCTTTGATACAGCCTTATCGTTGGGTTAACGTCAATTTCGGTTAGTTGCCATGCGCTGAAGTTGATTCATGTAGCAGTGTTCCGGGTCAGTATCCTCGCGAGCATCATCACTTCAAATCAGCTTCTGGTGTTGCTAATACGCATGTTCCAGTTGGCTTTGTTGCGCAAATGCAAACAACTGGTTATATAAACATCTGCAACTCTGCAATGCTTGTGCATATATTTAGCGTAACTTCATGATGTGTCGCTCAATAAAAAAATTGCAACACGGTCCCTTCTCTCCGCATGTTTCACATAACGTCAATTTCTAGGCACTTGGTACCTGCCGAATTTTTTATATAAAGCTTTCGTGTAAGAACTCTCATAACTGTGGCCATTAAAATCTTAGAACGATTTCCCTTCTTTTGAAGCCTCATGCCACAAAGTTTATCCTCCAGCCGGGTCACCTTCTCTGTAGTCTTGCATAGGTATATTGTTGATGGTGATGGCATCTGAACCCCACCGCGCGGCTTTGAGCTTGAAGAAGGTCGATGGACTGTTGGCCGACACTTTCGTCGAATAGCACGTCACACTGGGGATACGTCTCTGCACTATCAGACAGACAAACAAACCATGCATAATAGCCACTGACATTACTTACGTAGTAGTAGTAGTAGGTAGCCACCTCGACAGCTGGACGCGGCACGCGCGCACTAAATTTAATCGAGGAAGAAACCTACGCATGTCAATCATAAATAAAAAGATAGTTGTTTCTGGTGAAATAACCTAAAAGAGTATCGGGGACTGGACCTCCTCTAAAATTTGCCTTGAATATGATGCTTACTAAACTAAACTACACTGTAAGCAAAAGTTAGCCGAGATGGGAGTTTCTCCAGCGCATGAGCCCACAAAACTCCTCTGCCCCAATGATTTACTCCCTGGTAGTTAGTGAACTCGGCACATGTCGTCGTAAAACGCCCCTGCTTAATCACAGAGTTTATGAACGACATGACCTGGTTAAACTCCCCAGGGAGTTTCAGGTCACGTGGTTACAATCTCCCTATATTAGCTTTACAAGCCCTCTTGGGGCGTGACACGCGCGCGCGCGCGTGTGTGTGTGTGTGTACGGCAATATGTTTGCACGTCGGTGTGAAATACATGTGCTTTGTGTGGCTAACCATGTGAGGATCTGTCAAGAGGCAACGAAATTATAAGTGCAGCGAAGAATAGCAACGACCAGTTGGTATTTACTCTGAATATTTCAATATATTTCGCACCGTTAAAGCACCACGCACATCGGTCCGATTCCTCAACGAAACGCCGTAAAGGCCGCGCTTCAAAGGGCCGAGTAACAAAAAACTTCGAAGAATAAATTAATGGTAGCAAAAGTAAGCTGTTACGATCGTCAGCGGCTGCTCCTGGAGTTTAACCATCATAAACTTCGAAGCGGTCTTAAGTAGGCTTTGCTCTACTACGGCAGGCTGGCCGGCAACCAGTCTGAGAGTTGCGCCGGCGACGCACTCGCCCCGTCTCCGCCGACAGTGGGTTCTCGGAGTGTCACCGGTATTTCACCGGCTGTAACCTCTAAGTGGTAGGAAGGCCTCGCTATGCCGTCGGTATCAAGCCGGCGTCGTATCGAGCTCCCACTACGCGCCGGCCACCGTGGCAAGTGCTTGATTGATTGATTGATTTGTGGGGTTTAACGTTCCAAAACCACCATATGATTATGAGAGACGCCGTAGTGGAGGGCTCCGGAAATTTTGACCACCTGGGGTTCTTTATTGAGCGCCCAAATCTGAGCAACCGTGGCAAGTGCTACGAGCCAGCACCAACCACCGGTGAGGCAACGAATGTGTTTAACAAAAAAAGAAGGCTGCTGGGATGTATAACAGTCTTCTGCGCGTTGCGACCGCAGATGTAAATGACTAACTACAAGGCGAGCGCCGAACGAGGCGGAGTACGACCGTCGGCGGTTGGACCGTAAAACTTCGAAGCGGTTCGAAGTAGGCTTCGCTCGACCATGGCAGGCCAGTGTGAAAGTTGCGCCGGCGACGCGCTCGCCCCGTCGCCGCCGATGGTGAGTTCTCGGAGTGTCACCGGTATTTCACCGGCTGCAACATCTAAGCGGTAGGAAGGCCTCGCTATGCCGTCGGTATCAAGCCAGCATCGTATCGAGCTCGCACGGCGCACCGGCCGCCGCGGCGAGCTCTGCGAGCTAGCTAGCACTGACTACTGGCGAGGCAATGAATGTGTTTTACAAAAAATAAAGGCTGCTGGGATGAATAACCGACTTCTACACCTTGCGACCGCGCCCCGCCGCGGTGGTCTAGTGGCTAAGGTTCTCGGCTGCTGACCCGCAGGTCGCGGGTTCGAATCCCGGCTGCAGCGGCTACATTTTCGATGGAGGCGGAAATGTTGTAGGCCCGTGTACTCAGATTTGGGTGCACGTTAAAGAACTCCAGGTGGTCGAAATTTCCGGAGCCCTCCACTACGGTGTCTCTCATAATCATCAGTGGTTTTGGGACGTTAAACCCCACATATCAATCAATCAATCACCTTGCGACCGCAGCTGTTAAATGACTAACTCGTAGGCGAGCGCCGAACGAGGCAGAGACACAGAGAAACAGCGTACGGCATGCATACATGCCCATGCAATGCATGCGAGAAACGGGAACAGCGACTGTGAACCGTCTCATTCCGCTTAAGTCTATCGCTCCGTAGCTTAAAATGCGTGGATAGCGGACACCTATTTCTGTGCATGGGAAAAATAACGAGACGTAAACTGCACATCAGCAAGCATTTTGTGATCGCCAGCTGTCATTCATCGAATCACCGTGCCGTACTCGTGAGTAAGGCCTAGTCGTCGGACGCGGTAGCGGCAGTCTACCGCGGTTCATCGCTGGAGCTGCCGAATGTGGCTCGTTAATGTGTTCATTCAAGGCTGCGCGGGCTTTGTGTCTGATTCAGTGCATTTTACGAGTCCACGAACAGTACTGCTAACGCGAATTCAGCACGTACGACAGAGTGTCAACTGATAAAACTTTTTCGCTATAGTAAAAAAATATTAAATATTAGGCAGGCTTAAGATAAAAGGCATGTGCGTTAAAGTGCTTACATGAGACCACCGCAAGTTCATACTTACGCCGTGCGTAAACATTGCTTAATTTTCAAAAAAAAAAAGGCTTCACCAGGGCTACATGGGTGGTCAGAATGTGGTGCCTACATATACCCGGTGACTATATGGTAGTAGTGGACTGCAGGAGGCAAGCTGTGGTGTGTGCGAGTGTTGTAATATTACGTGCACGTTGTCTGAATCTTTGTGTACTGTCATAATTGTTGTGCGCAGTAAATAAGATGTAATGAAAGTTACGCTTGCGCATGGTATGGCTGCTGACATAGTTCTTTTTTCTCGGTCGATGCGAAAAGTTTACTCCCATACCGGCCTGAAAAAGTTCCCCAATGGATGTAATAAAAACCCCCCTGGCACCATGCAAAAACCCCCTACTGATGGGGAGTAAATTTTTTACTCCCTCCGGATGGTGTTAATAAAACTCTCATCGAAACGTGCGCTAGAGCACAAGGTCATTTACTCCCATCTCGGCTCATTTCTGTTTACAGTGTAGTATACGTTTGCACTTTGAGCACTACTTCACCGAGAAAAGGTTGCCACGTTAAACTCGCTGCACGTAACCTCCTTGGTCTTAGCGAGGTGTAGCGAGGATTGGGCCGCAATGCCATGAACTAGAGGTGTGCAGCGTGGCGCCGGCTGTAAGAAGCGCTGGCTGCAAGAAAGAGCGCGCGTGCCGCTCCTCTAGTCCGGCCGTGCCATCTCTCGCTTAGTCCTTGAAAGGTCCGCTGAATAGCGGCACCTATACAGGATGAATATATGATGAAAATATGCGAGATGGTAGTGCTTGGAGTGTTCACTAGATGAATGGGCAGCCAGATGCACGGACGCATGGATACACGGAAGCATGGACCAACGGAAATGCGCATGGTTGATTGGACGGATGGACGCACAGATGGACGGAAGCGCGGATGGTCTGACAGATGCTTCGCCCACTCATAATCATGCACACCGTTGATATGCGGTGAGTTTTCGCCACATTATTTCTACATTGTTTAAATGACTAATTTTTGTCATTACTACGCTGTTTCAGAATATCTTCAGTGGCATCTCGTTAACGCGAAGACTACCTATCTGTAACAAGTACACTACATTACTGTAATAAGTAAACGATTCAGGTAATATATAGCCCATACTTTAAGATTCATGTCTGGCACAGATGAGCACTTGTGTTTCATGATGAATTATAAAAAACGCGAGCCTAGAGCAACGTACCGTTTCACCTGGTTATGTGTGTTTGGGGACGTAGCATGAGACATTTAATCAATAGTACTTATAAAAAACGATATGCCCTATCTCTTTGTTATAATAGTGCCACAAGAAAGCATTATTTACAGTGACTGAAAAAGGTACCGAAGTCAGTAACATAGTCTCACTGCAATTGATTATTTTATTACGCTAATATTTTGGCGGTTAGAAGGTAATAATACTTCCTGGGGTTTTATGTGCCAAAATGACAATAATATTAGGAGGCACGAGGTAATGAGGGACTCCGTATAAATTCTTACTATCTGGTTCATTTTGATCCGCTTGTCATGTCCGGTTTTTCTAATTTAGTAAGTTTGATCTAATTGCGAATAAAACGCGTGCAGCCCTTGCTTATGGTCCGTTAACTTGTACTTCCCCATTTCTGATTATTGGAAATTGACGCTTACATAAATCGGTCACGTAATTTAAAATAAATGTTTTTTATCCGAGGATATATATTGCGTCTTTTTGGTGGTATCACCATAGTGGGAGACGTTACAGAGGAATTCCTCTGCAATATCTATCTATCTGTTCATCAAGAATTTCAGCCACGTAACTCCAGTGAGCCTAATATCGAATAAGATGTGGGCAATTATAACTCCGGCGTAAATTCCGCATCCAACACTAAAAGGCCACTGGCCCTGCTGCCTAGTGCGCTTTGTCCAAGGTGTGGATTGCAGACACTCAGCTATAGTGAAATTATGCAGATTTACTTGGCTGTTTCTGCAAAAACGCGCTTCCTCTGTCCAGATTACAATACAAAAAAGTTCGGAGGTTCATCAGATTATTTTGAGGATCCAGTTCGAGAAATCTACGCGATTCTGCAAGTCCCTCTCTTCGAAGCTTTGGTTCAGGTAAGGTTGTTGAAATTAAAACCCGAGTTATATATTATCCGCCAAACTGACGACTTGGAAATGGGTGCGTTGGGGGCCAGGTTTCGCCTGCTATACCTTGAGGGTTTGTGGGCATAAATGCCAGAACATTGGCACGTAGGTTGTCCCTCAAACATTAAGTTCTCAGCCAATGTTAAGTGAAAGAACAGGTTTTTTGCAGGTTTCCATAATGTGTTACTATTGTAGATTCCTGTATACACTCACATCAGCGAAAAATCTTTGTGGCCTTTTTGTGTTGCAGTATGCGGTTCCCAAGGCAACGATCATGCTCGCCCTGTTCTCGTTAGAATATGAGATGGTGAAAAGCACGAAGTAAATGCACCTTTCTGATGATTTCGTCAATGCGCTTCTCGGGTGACAGGCTCTGTTGCGAAAGAAGAAAGAACTGTCCATGTGCTATATACACAAAGGAAGCTGTAACTACCCGTTTAACACCAAACTCAACTTGCTGCTTTGGGCATGTCACATGCGGCAAAGAAAACATCATCACAGTCACTACAAGGTATATGTACACCGGTAGCGTAAATTCCCTAGAAGCCCACGCATCCACTAGTCGGCGGCTCCATCTATTACGCCATCGCCGTCTAGAATTGGACAACTCCTAGAAAAAATGAATAAATAAATCAGAAATACAAAATTAAGATATGACGTCACAAACGGAAGCGGTAGCGACGTCGCGCATTACCCCTGGCGCGAAATGGAATTTTATTTAATTGCTGACCTGCTACGTGCCTTTATTGTTACGCGAATTTATTGCCCCTAATTTTGTCCCGCTCACTGCATGCGAGATAGAAAAGAAACACAAATAACAAACATTGAGGAAGTATAATGTTGTTTTATTAGCTAAATCACGTATTTGCAATATGCGCAATAAACTTCGCAGGGGTGATTGTGAGACATCTGTTCACGAGCACAGTAGCAGATTATTTCAAAAACTCACGCTGCCCAATCATTGAAACCCACTGCAGCGAGACAGCTGTTTTCATGATATAGCTTTGACAGCCGTAGAATAGAGCGTCTTGTTGCTTAGCCTGTTGTGTTCACAGTCACCGAAGTCGACGGCATGCCGACCGTGCGCAGCGAGAGCAGTCGGTAGTCACAGGAGCGGCTGCCTGCACACACTGTGAGCTAGTTGAGCTATGAAATACACATAAAAATATGTAAAGCTCTGGAGGTACGCACAACAGCACCACGGAAAAGTCTGCGATGCCACGTCGACCTGATAATACGCCCATGAGGTGAGTCCCCGGGCGTTCAACAAGGCTAAAACATTATGGCGCTTCCAGACAACTACAAAAAATCGCACCATCAAATGGGAACTATTCCGATAAAAGATCAGTTTACCATAACACCAGCTCATACTTAATAAAAATTTAATTATTAAAACAGTTATAGTCGAAAAAAGTTGCGTCAAAGCTTGTGTAAGGTGGGTGCACGTTTGACTGTCGCTTTTTGCTATAGCTTTGCGGGCGCCGAGTACATTGAAACACCTTAAACCCTTCTTGGTTCATTTAGACCATCTACAAGCCGGATGGCTTCACGCTCTCCCATAGTAGAGTACAATGTACTCTAAAGTGTTAACCATTTTTCTAAACAAAAAAATAGTTCCGTAGTTCTGAAAGGATGGATTGAATCTCACGTCACCGTAATGATTATGAGATGGGCCATGACCACGGTTCGCCTTTCGCCAAACAATCGCCTATCCGTCTCAATAAGAGGTGATATTGTGTGTGTTTCTTAACGCTCCTAAAGACTGCTTGACCCCAAAGGCGGCTTGATAAAGCGGGCAACCAGGCTTTTCGAGGCGGTGTGAGCGTGCTCTTGTTCAAATTGCCCGCCTTCTTTATATATATATATATATATATATATATATATATATATATATATATATATATATATATATATATAAATTAGGAATAAAGAAGCACACTTACGAAATCTTGATAGTTGTTTACTCTACGTTTCGGCCGTGGCACAGCCTTCGTCAGGATTAACAGAAACACGAGTATGTGGCCTCTTTTATGGGCAGGCATGAACACGTCAGTACAAAACACGTGCGATCAGCATGTGAGTGTCCCAAAAATTCTTTGAAACCGCCGTGACTACACTAAAAAACATTAAAAATGTAAAACACTAGACAAGATTGTGGGCATGTAAAAAGGCATTTGTAACAATCACTATTGACGACGAAGATCACGCATGAAAAAAATAAATAAATAAATAAATAATATATGATAACTTTTAGAAAGTATAGAATACGTTAGGGATGCTTCTTTAAATATTTCGCAAAATTGCGGACGCCAGGACATCGTAGAAAGGCATGACAGTTTGCCTACGCATTCGTTAATGCCGGATAACAGACTGTTGAACTTGTGAATCAAGAACGATTCTCGAATTTCGCGATCATGGTGCGATTTAAAGCCCGATTCTAATAATGTGACCATAATCTTGTCTAACGAACGATCTGGTAAATGAAAATGCCTGGACAATGGAAGATGTGGCAATTTGTTTACGTGTGATTTGTGATTGTTGAAACGGGTGCGAAAAGATGTCTCGGTTTGACCGATGTATTGCATGTGACAGATTGAGCATTCAAGTAAGTAAATGATGTTGCTGCTATCGCAGTTTAGGTTCCCTTTAATTCTAAGTGAAAAGTTAGATGCCATGCTTTTAGTAACAGTCGCAGTGGTCATGTGCGCACAAACTTTACATCGCGTTCTTTAAAGGGGTGACAACCAACGGGTGCAATGAATCTAGTCTTGGAAGAAGTTACCATGTCGCGCAAGTCACTTGATCTCCAGTATACAACCCGCGGTGACTCAGTGAAGATGTATTTAAGCCGATCGCTCTGTGTCACTAAGTTGTAATGCTTTCCGAGTATATGTGACACGTTAGGAATAGATGCAGAATGCGTTAGAACGAGGTTGGTTCGGGAAGGTGGCGCTACTCGCTTGTCCTTACTGATGAGCTCTTTCCGATCGAGACATTTGGCCCGTTGGAGAGCGTCGTCAATTATTTGTGAAGGATATTGTTGTTCGGTTAATGCTTTACGGAGTTGGTCACAATTGCGAGTGAATTCCCTGTTGCCCGAAAAAATTCTTTTAAAACGGATAGCTTGGCTATAGGGATACTTGTTTTGCAGTGTTTGACATGGCTACTTTTGAAATGAAGATATCTTTGTCGGTCAGTGGGCTTCCTGTATAGGTTTGTCGTTAGTTTACCATTGCTTAAAGCTACATAGACGTCAAGGAAGCTTATGGTGACTGGTGAATAAGAGTGGGAAAAAGAGATGGATGGTTCTACTTTGTTGAAGTCTGCAATGAAATAATGCATTGCCGCTTCACCATGGTGGCAAATTAAGATATGTCGTCAATGAAGCGTTTGTAATAAAGTGGTTCAAAGTCACGAGTGGCGAGAAAGTTATTTTCTAGAATGCCCATGAAGATGTTCGCATAAATGGGACCTGTTTTTGTGCCCATCGAGGTGCCGCTGGTTTGAACATAATGTTCACCGTTAAATTCAAAGTTCTGAAGCTCGAGTATCAGTGATAAAATAGTGCCCAAGGTGGAACCGTCGATGGGTTTTTCATTTACCGAGTGATTGTATGCTTGGAGTACAGAACGAATCCCATCCGCATGGGTTATATTTGTGTACATTAACACCACATCTAGTGTGACCAGAAGATCCTCACTAGGAACACGCATATTTACAATGTCACGCAGAAAGAGATTAGTGTCCTTGACATATCAAGAATAGTTAGGAGTAATTGAACTAATTAAGCTGTTTGCATATCGAGACAGCCTTTCCGTGATGGTTCCTATTCCAGAAATTATTGGCCGGCCTGTATTGTTTTGTTTATGAATCTTTGGAAGCAGATAAAATCTACCAGCTACCGGACTCAAGGGGACTAAAGATTTAAGCGCAGTTTCTGGAATTTTATTTTTTCTTAAAAGCTCTTTTCGAGTTTCCTTTACTTTCGTCTTGAATTCCTCGGTTGGCTCGTAGCTCAAATGTCTGTAAAATATGTAGTCATTTAATTGCCTGTGGGCGTCACAAAGGTAATCAGCCTTATTCATTATTAGGATTGCTCCCCCTTTATCTGCCGGTTTGATGACGATGTCGTCTCGAAAAGCCAGGACCTGGATCGCTTGTTTTTCTTTGTCGCTTAGGTTGCGGTGTAACGGCGATTGCTTGTTGTATGCTTCGGGTACATCTCGCTGCACTGCTCGGATGTAAATATCGAGACATTTATCCTTTGGGAAGGGGGAGTCCAGTGCTTAGCAGAAAAAAAATGCTGTTTTGATAGATGGAGGCCGATTATGAAAGTATTCGCGTAAACGCATGCTTCTTTCAAAATTGTGTAAGTCACTGACTAGTTGGAATCCATTGTATCCTCCAGTGGCAGGACAAAAGTTCAAACCACGGGAAAGAACGCTCAATTCTTCAGCCGATAACGTGGCACTAGAAATATTTACTATATTTCCAGCTTCGGCGGAGGACGAATGCACTGAAGACGTTGCGTCATCAGGAGTGCTGACACTTGTGCAAATGTTATCGCAAATCAGCTTTTTTATATTTTTTGTCGCTGAACTCGCGAATTTTTTCTTGCCTGTAGTTATCGAGCGACGCTCTTTCATCGGCAGTGAAATTCCGCGTAGCAAAGAGTTTGTTCTCTTTGTTCCTTAGCTGTTTTCGTGATGACTCGTAATGGTTAGTGACAATGCGCGTGAGTTCCAGAGACGCTTGTTTGAGTGTATTGTCCCACCTGGAGAGATTATTGCTAGTCGTTTCAGACGTAGCAGGCTTTAAGTTAAGGCTTAAACCTTTAGGTACTGTTGATGTAGCAATATACATTTTTAAAGTGGAAGCATGCCGGTCGCAGCGAATACGCTTTCGATTACTTATCTAAGCTTCAAAAAATGCACTGATGTATCCCCAAAGGCAGTCTTACCCCGGGTAGGTCCCAGCTAGGTAGTAGTCATTCGGATGCTTGGGTAGGATCAGGCCTCTTGCTTCTGAATTGGTACCTTGACTGGGACGACGTGGCACCACTGGGAGGCGAAGTGGCCGGTGTTGCCTTGCTGCTCACTGGATTGTTCATAACCCTGTAAAAAGACACTCCTTTGTCTGTCATCGTCGTGGTAATTGTCCTTGCCGGTGTCTTGTTTCTCGTTGTCAGGCTGGTCGTTGCGTTCGTTGAAGGTACACAGCATGGCGATGTCTTTTTTGTTGGTGTTAACTTATTCACTGCATCTCTCGCCGTGGCCTTGTTCTCAGAAGCCCTGCTGGTCGATGGCCGCCTGGTCGTTGGCTTGCTTGTCGCTGCCCTGCTTCCATGTGTGTTGTTTGCTGTTGTCGCACTTGATCGGTCTGTCGCTGAGCGAATTTTTATCACTTCGATACCACTTGGTGGCATTCTCGCAGAGGGTGCAGCCACTTTTTCAGATGACGGAAGACTGTCGTGCGAACGAGCTTTCTTGGCACGAGACACATTACAAATAGTTACGCTGCTTGTGTAGTCTTCCCAAGCAGCCGATGACACATCATGTAGATTTTTGAAGCACAACTGTTGAAAGTGGCAGGCAAGTAGCGCAAAGCCCTCGAAACCTTATTGGAGACCGTCACTTGCGAGCACGCGAGATGGCGGGAGCCATTCAAATCCATGATCAACGTGAAATACCAGCTTTGAACGTTGGCCAAAGTTCCGAAGGAGCTGGTTGAAAAATCTTGCAGACTTGTTGCAACGTTGCACAAAGGCTTCGTTTCTGCTACCTTGACGGCGGTCGCAGGATCGTGGCGGGACCAGGCTTGCGTATATTGGACGTATAGCGGGGTGCCGTTTCGATATCCAGCATCTCGTGGTACCTGGCCAAAGACATGTTGCCGGAACACTTTGCTGCCAACGTGAAGGATGAGCGTTTCCGTTAACGGAGGCACCAAATCCAATAGTGAACTTACATCACTGATGGTAGCACCACTCTGAGAGATGAAGGTTATCGTACCCGCATGAAGCGGATCAAAATGCTGGTATAGGTATTTTATCTGCGAGTCACCCAAAATGGCTGTCGATGTGGCACTCTTAGGCTATTTGCAGTCAACAATTTACGTAGTGGCTTCTCCGGGACCCATAGTAGAAAAATGATTCAAAAAAGAAATTGTGTGGGTCCGGTGAAAATATAATTAGGAATAAAGGAGCACACTTACGAAAATTTGATAGTTGTCTACTGTACGTTTCGACCATGGCACGGCCTTCATCAGGATTAACAGAATGACGAGTTTGTGGCCGCTTTTATGGGCAGGCATGAACACGTCAGTACAAAACACGTGCGATCAGCATGTGAGTGTCACAAAAATTATTTGAACAGCCATGACTAAACTAAAAAAAACATTAAAAATGTCATACACTAGACAAGATTGTGGGCACGTGCTCATTTGTAACATTCAGCATTGACGACAAGGATCACGCATGAAAAAAATAAAAAAATAAAAAATAAATATATGATAACCTTTAGAAAGTATAGAATGCGTTAGGGATGCTTTTCTAAATATTTCGCAAAATTGCGGACGTCAGGGCATCGTAAAAATGCATGACACTTTGCCTACGCACTCGTTAATGCCGGATAACAGACTGTTGAACTATTGAATCAAGAACGATTCTCGAATTTCGCGATCATGGTGCAATTTAAAGCCTTATTCTAATAGTGTCACCATAATCTTGTCAAACGAATGACCTGGTAGATGAAAATGCTTGGACAATGGAAGATGTGGCAAACTGTTTACGTGTGATTTGTGATTGTTGAAACGGGTGCAAAAAGATGTCTCGGTTTGACCGATGTATTGCATGTGGCAGATTGAGCATTCAAGTAAGTAAATAATGTTGCTGCTATCGCAGTTTAGGTCCTTACTTTAAAATGTATACTTTAAAAATGCATATTGCTACATCAATAGTACCTTAAGGTTTAAGCCTTAAATTAAGGCCTGCTACGTCTGCAATTACTAGCAATAATCTCTCCAGGTGCGGCAATACACTCAAACAAGCGTCTCTGGAACTCACGCGCATTGTAACTAACCACTATGAGTCATCCGAAAAACAGCTAAAGAGCAAAGAGAACCAACTCTTTGCTACGCGGAATTTCACTGCCGATGAAAGAGCGTCACTCGATAACTACAGGCAAGAAAAAATTCGCGAGCTCAGCGACAAAAAATATAAAAAGTTGATTCGCGATAACATTTGCAAAAGTGTCAGCACTCCTCATGACGCAACGTCTTCAGTGCATTTGTCCTCCGCAGAAGCTGGAAACATAGTGAATATTTCTAGAGGCACGTTATCGGCTGAAGAATTGAGCGTTCTTTCCCGTGGTGTGAACTTTTGTCCTGCCACTGGAGGATACAATGGATTCCAACTAATCAGTGACTTACACAATTTTGAAAGAAGCATGCCTTTACGCGAATACTTTCATAATCGGCCTCCATCTATCAAAACAGCATTTTTTTCTGCCAAGCACTGGACTCCCCCTTCCCAAAGGGATAAATGTCTCGATATTTACATCCGAGCAGTGCAGCGAGATTTACTCGAAGCATACAAGAAGCAATCGCTGTTTCACCACAACCTAAGCGACAAAGAAAAACAAGCGGTCCAGGTCCTGGCTTCCCGAGACGACAGCGTCATCAAACTGGCCGATAAAGGGGGAGCAATCGTAATAATGAATAAGGCTGATTACCTTCGTGAGGCCCACAGGCAAATAAATGACCACACAATTTACAGACATTTGAGCTACGACCCAATTGAGGAAATTAAGACGAAAGTAAAAGAAACTCTAAAAGAACTTGTAAAAAAAATACCAGAAACTGCACTTAAACCCTTTGTCCCCCTGAGTCCGGTAGCTGGTAAATTTTATCTGCTTCCTAAGATTCATAAGCAAAATAATCCAGACCGGTCAATAATTTCAGGAATAGAAACCATCACGGAAAGCCCGTCTCGATATGCAGACAGCTTATTTAGTTCAATTCCTCCTAACTTTTCTTCATATGTCAAGGACACTAATCTCTTTTTGCGTGACATTGTAAATATGCGTGTTCCGAGTGAGGATCTTCTGGTCACACTAGATGTGGTTGCACTGTACACAAATATAACCCATGCGGACGGGATTTGTTCTGTACTCCAAGCATACAATCACAAACCCATCGACGGTTCCATCTTGGGCACTATTTTATCACTGATACTCGAGCTTAAGAACTTTGAATTTTACGGTGAATATTATGTTCAAACCAGCGGCACCTCGATGGGCACAAAAATAGGTCCCAGTTATGTGAACATCTTCGTGGGCATTCTATAAAATAACTTTCTCGCCACTCGTGACCTTGAACCACTTTATTACAAACGCTTCATTGACGACATTTTCTTAATTTGCCACCATGGTGAAGCGGCATTGGATTATTTCATTGCAGACTTCAACAAAGTAGAACCATCCATCTCTTTTTCCCACTCTTATTCACCAGTCACCATAAGCTTCCTTGACGTCTATGTAGCTTTAAGCAATGGTAAACTAACGACAAACCTATACAGGAAGCCCACTGACTGACAAAGATATCTTCATTTCAAAAGTAGCGATGTCAAACACTGCAAAACAAGTATCCCTATAGCCAAGCTATCCGTTTTAAAAGAATTTTTTCGGGCAACAGGGAATTCACTCGCAATTGTGACCAACTCCGTAAAGCATTAACCGAACAACAATATCCTTCACAAATAATTGACGACGCTCTCCAACGGGCCAAATGTCTCGATCGGAAAGAGCTCATCAGTAAGGACAAGCGAGTAGCGCCACCTTCCCGAACCAACCTCGTTCTAACGCATTCTGCATCTATTCCTAACGTGTCACATATACTCGGAAAGCATTACAACTTAGTGACACAGAGCGATCGGCTTAAATACATCTTCACTGAGTCACCGCGGATTGTATATCAGAGATCAAGTGACTTGCGCGACATGGTAACTTCTTCCAAGACTAGATTCATTGCACCCGTTGGTTGTCACCCCTTTAAAGAACGCGATGTAAAGTTTGTGCGCACATGACCACTGCGACTGTTGCTAAAAGCACGGCATCTAACTTTTCCCTTAGGATTAAAGGGGATCTAAACTGCGATAGCGGCAACATCATTTACTTACTTGAATGTTCAATCTGTCACATGCAATACATCGGTCAAACCGAGACATCTTTTCGCACCCGTTTCAACAATCTCAAATCACACGTAAACAGTTTGCCACATCTTCCATTGTCCAAGTATTTTCATTTACCAGGTCATTCGTTTGACAAGATTATGGTGACACTATTATAATCAGGCTTTAAATCGCACCATGATCGCAAAATTTGAGAATCGTTCTTGTTTCACAAGTTCAACAGTCTGTTATCCGGCATTAACGAATGCGTAGGCAAACTGTCATGCCTTTCTACGATGTCCTGGCATCCGCAATTTTGCGAAATATTTAAAGAAGCATCCCTAACGTATTCTATACTTTCTAAAAGTTATGATATATTAATTAATTTATATATTTATTTTTTTCATGTGCGATCCTCGTCGTCAAATGTGAATGTTACAAATGCCTTTTTACATGCCCACAATCTTGTCTAGTGTATTACATTTTTAATGTTTTTTTAGTGTAGTCACGGCTGTTTCAAAGAATTTTCGTGACACTCACATGCTGATTGCACGTGTTTTGTACTGACGTGTTCATGCCTGCCCATAAAAGCGGCAACATACTCGTTTTTCTGTTATGAGGCCAGGATTCCGGCTCACGAGGGGCTAGTTCGTTAAACATACACCACGTGCCGCATGAAGTGTAACCCTACCCCTTGTACCCTCTTTTCTCCTTCCACCACGACGCTGGCGAGATCCCTACAAAAATGGCCTCGCTCTTCAAGCTGTTCTCGCCCGCTCCTCATTGCGGGAACCAAAGAATAGCACCCCGCTGTCAGTGCATTCTTACTCACGCCGCTTAAGAGCCGGCCGGTGTAGAGTACGCGAACAGGTTCCGGACCGGCCAGGAACAATTTTTCAGACTGAGGACTTGTTTCTTTCCTTAGCTTGGTTGAATTCGAGTCCTCACAGTTTTGATATAGTCATAGATAATTTATATACGAAGAATCTACGACGAACTGCATTACATTCTTCAGTTGTTTTTTCTCGTCGTAGGTATACTATTGTAATCATAATATCAGGTTCAATACCTAATTTATGGCTAAGCCATTATTTTCCGACCCAAACTTTTTATAGGGCAGAACGAAGTTTTTATATTTTGTTTTTTAGATATTAGGCTATTGAAAAGCACGCAAAAAATTAGGAAAGATATTAGTAGAACGATTATTACAGGAGAAGCATGTCCAGTATATTGGACACTGATATTTATTTGTTGAACATATTGGTACACACATTCTGCTATTCTCTTAGAAAGAGCGCCGATTTCGGCCCTGTTAGGTTAATAGTCTTATAAAACACAAGCGTGGTTTCTTTTGACCCGAGAAAAAGTTTCTCGTGGTAGAAGATAGCGTGCCTATGTTGTCCACAATTCAAATTCATCATACGCTGATTCTCTTCATGCTTCATGCTGTTGATAGATTCCCAGCATGCCCCAGTTTTATTTTTCTATGACTGGGCTTGAAGAGTGTCATGACAAGCCCCATCTTGTTTTTTTTTCTTCTAAATCGAGCACGATGTGCACCAATTGCATGTTGGCGTGAGTGTACTGGACATAGGTAATTCGCGCATGGCCAGCAAAGTTTTCATTAAAAAAACTACATTTTTTGCATTAATGTATCGAAAAGACATGACAGAGCTCGTACAATTTAAATGATTTCAATAGTGCAAAGATATGTTCTGAAACACTTTTGTATACTTGACCGCATCATGCGCACGCAGTTTCGCGTAGATAACGCAATTACTTCTGGTGCCCGATAAAAAGGTGGGGCTGAACGGTGAACTACACCTAAAAGCACCTTACTCGACTCTTACAGAAGCTACCAAAAGTTCTTT
This sequence comes from Rhipicephalus microplus, assembly GCF_043290135.1. NCBI lineage: Eukaryota > Metazoa > Arthropoda > Arachnida > Ixodida > Ixodidae > Rhipicephalus > Rhipicephalus microplus. The sequence continues at coordinate 62,583,418 of NC_134710.1, read as the reverse complement.
CAGTTCTGACTGTAGCTCTGCTTACATTTATGCATGACTTTTACCATCATGTTTTTGTCATCGACTAAGTATATGTACCACCCTGCTGAAATCTCCAAATGGTGATTGCAGTAACGCTAAATAAATAGTAATAATAAATAGCGTGTTCAACACATCAGTCATGGGGCAGGAAATGAATGTGCTTGTTAACTACATAGTACACACTCCGAGATTGTACTTTGGCTGTACTGTAACATGGTAACGGAAGGAACACTAATCATGCTGTAGCCAAAAAAAAAGTGATGCAGAACATTTTGTATTAGTCAATAAACAGGTATCTATTGATAATATTCCATTAGTTGCTATCGTGAGGTCATTACTGGCAGCAATATGATTGCCCCGCCGCGGTGGTCTAGTGGCTAAGGTACTCGGCTGCTGACCCGCAGGTCGCGGGTTCAAATCCCGGCTGCGGCGGCTGCATTTCCGATGGAGGCGGAAATGTTGTAAGCCCGTGTGCTCAGATTTGGGTGCACGGTAAAGAACCCCAGGTGGTCAAAATTTCCGGAGCCCTCCACTACGGCGTCTCCCATAATCATATGGTGGTTTTGGGACGTTAAACCCCACATATCAATCAATCAATCAATCAATCATGGCAGCAATATGCTTTTATGTTTCCTTCCAGGAAGAAAGAAAACTGATGTTCACGTTTGGTGCCATCGTATACAGTGTTACAGCTTCAATCCTCCTGCAGTTCAGACAAGAGCGTAGGATGAAAATCTAGGCGAATTACACGCTTGATACATGTAGCGTTTTATTTTCAACAGCAGAGTGTTTAGGCTTCATTTCTAGCCTGGCCGACGGCCTCTCCGAAATCGGAACACATGGGTCAAGCTAAGCGGAAACAAAGCATTGCCATATATATATATATATATATATATATATTGTCACGTCACTTTTGGGGGTGTCGACAAGGTTTATTGACGTATGAGCAACAGGGCTCTAACCAAGCGCGTTGGTTGGGCTTGTTTGCCAGAGCGGGGGCCCACGCGCACTTCTTTCTTGTCTGTGGTGTGAGCCTTCACCTTGGCATACGACCCACTACTAGAAGTAGGTGGCAATATTCCTCCTCAACAAAAAAAAGAAAGAGCATCCTCCCGATGCTGTAAAGTTATTGCAAAAAAACCAAAACAAAGTAGCTTAAACAATGAAAAAGGGCACCAATAATCAAATGTTAGATGCGATAAGTTCACCAGATGCCCAATGAAACTGTCATGACCTATGTGGAAGATATGACGCGCCTGTTCCTACGGGCTGATCCGAGTATGACAGAAGAAAAGAAGTTGCGTCACCTGATGCGGGGAGTTAAGGAGCAGCTTTTCGCTGGCCTTGTACGGAGCCCTCCGAAGACGGTCGCTGAGTTTTTGTCCGAAGCCATCACGATGGAAAAGATGCTTCTGCATTGATCCACCCTGTATGAATGGCAAGTGGACACGTCCACTGCTCAAGTTCTCACGACTATTGGGAGCAACACCGAGTGTCTGCGCGACCTTATCCGCTCTATAGTACGAGAGGAGCTGCAAAAGCTGCCACACCACCACTACCTACGGTGAGTTCCATTGCAAGCATCGTAAATGACGAGCTGCATCATGCTCTTCGTGACCCTGTGAGTCTGGATAACGCCACACCCGTCCCGGCTGACTACCACCGTGCGACCTATGCGGAAGCCTTGAAGCGCCCAGCTTCCTCATCCCCGCTGTTTGTTCAAGCACCTCCTTCGGTTTCAGTTAAATCGGCGCAGTCTCTACGGTACTACGACAACACACGCACGCCCCCACCCCTCGTTTACGCCAGCCCTGTGCATCTTGCGGAAACACAAGCACACTACCTTGACGACAGACGCGCTTCGCCTCGGAAATCTGATGTTCGGCGCACTCCTGATCGCCGACCTCTGTGCTTCCACTGCGGTGAAGCGGGCCATTTGTACCGCCAGTGTCCATACCGGCGCCTCGGGCTGCGCGGCTTTTCAGTATATTCAGCGCCCCCTCGGTATGGCCAGCGACCCCGGGACATTGAGGACTACCTGGCTCGACAACGCATGCCACCGCCATCTGGACGGCAGTCGCGCTCACCGTCGCCGAGGCGCTTTTCATCTTCGCCACAGCGCCATGCTGGCGCACGGTCCCCCAGTACCCGCCGGGAAAACTAACGCAAGCGACTCTTGGAGGTGAGGTCGCTGGCAGTCGAAGTGCTGAAGACCTCTGATCGACGCTAACAGTAATGGGTGTAGATTCGACTGGGTGATATGTGCGGCTTTCTATGGATATACCGGTGCTGATGGACGGCTATGCAGTAGGTGCTTTAGTTTGTCGGAGCTAACACGGGAAAGATCCAGCCCTGACAGCGTTCAGTTTTCGAACTAATTTTTTTTATTCGCGCTGCACCCGCCGCGCAGCCCAAATGCCAACTTCTTCTTTTTTGACGGGCGGTGCATTGAGGTGCTACAGGGCTCACCCCCGTAAAGCGAGAGCCGTAGGAATCACCAGAGGAGTCGCCCAGTGGACATACTTGGATGTTGGCATCCAGACATAAAACCCCGCGGCCGCGAGAGCGGCTATATACGCAGGTTTCAGTCGATCAGCAGACACGATGTCTTCACGACCATTGATGTCTAGCGTGAACGTCTTAGGTGTACGATGGAGTACGCGGAATGGGCCATCATAGGCTGGTGTTAGTGTTGGCCGTATTTGGTCACGCCGAACGAAGACGTGACTGCAGTGATGCAGATCCTGACTGACGAAGACAGACTTGGGGTGTCGGTCGGCAGGAATCACAGGAGCAAGGTCCTGAAACGTGGTGCGCAGCTCTCGAATGTACGTGGAGGCATCGTGAGTGGAAGGAGGCGATGATGGCTCGAAGAATTCTCCTGGAAGACGCAGGGAAACGCCATAGACTAGTTCGGCTGATGAGCAGCCGAGATCCACTTTCAATGCTGATCGGATGCCCAGAAGTACGAAGGGGAGGTGGTCGAGCCAACGTTCCTTTGGCTGGTAAGCAGTGAGGGCAGCTTTCAGTTGTCGATGAAGCCGTTCGACCATACCATTGGCGGAAGAATGGTAGGCATTTGTGTGGATGTGTCGAATGCCCAGGATATTGGAAAGTGTGGTGAAAAAGGCCGATTGAAACTGACGACCGCGATCAGTGGTGACGACAGAAGGGCATCCAAAGCGCGACACCCAGCCATTTGTGAAAGCCTTGGCAACTGTTGGTGCTGTAATGTCGGAAATGGGAAACGCTTCCGACCATCTGGTGAAGCGATCCACACATGTCAGCAGGTAACAGGCTCCTTGCGATGACGGAAAAGGACCGACGATGTCGAGATGGACGTGAGAAAACCTTGCGTCTGGAGGCCGAAATGGGGATGTTGCCGTGACAGTGTGACGCGCTGGCACTCAAGGCAGGTTCGCGCCCAGCGTCGGACAGCAGCGTTGATGCTTGGCCAAAAGAAACGAGATGTGACTAGCTTCTGGGTCGCACGAACACCAGGATGGCTCATGTTGTGGAATTGATCAAAAATTGCACGACGAAAAGCTGAAGGCATGAAGGGCCGAGGGACACCAGTAGACGTTTCGCACGTTATTAATGAGGTAGGAAATGGAAGCGGGCACTCCTGTGAACGATAAAGACGTGGATGAAGAGCGAAGACGATGCAGCTCAGGATCGTTGCTTTGGGCAGCTGCTAGCTCTTCCATGTATAGTGGTGGCTGGGTCGACAAGGCATCGATGCGGGATAGTGCATCAGCAGCAGCCTTTTCCGGCCCATGTACGTGTCTGAGATCTGCAGTGAACTCGGAAATAAAGCATAGTTGACGGATCTCCCGTGCAGTCTAATTGCTGTGATTGTGATGGAAGGCAAACGTCAGGGGCTTGTGGTCTGTAACGACGTAAAAGTCCCGGCCCTCTATAAATGACGAAAATGTTTGATGGCGAGGTATACCGCGAGGAGTTCTCGGGCAAATGTACTGTATTTTGCCTCTGGTGGCTTCAGTTTTTGCGAGAAAAACCCAAGGGGCTGCCAACCGGATACGTGTTGCTCGAGAACAGCGCCGACTGCCACGCTTGATGCATCGGTGATGAGACGAATTGGGGCATCAGGGACGGGATGTATGAGCATGGTAGCGTCTTCCAGAGCCTTCTTGGCAGTGCCGAAGGCAGATGCAGCGTCCTTGGGCCACTCCAGTGGCGCAGCCGGGTCTTTCTTTTTAGCCAATAGATCGGTCAAGAGCTTTAGGAATGTGGCGCACTTTGGAAGAAAGCGGCGATAGAAGTTTAGTAGGCCCAGAAATTCTCGGAGTCTTTTCAGTGAAGTCGGGGGTGGAATGTCCGAATAGCCTTCACTTTGCTGGCGAGTGGTTGGATACCCTTTGGAGTGACAAGGTGGCCTAGGAACTCTATTGTAGCGACGCCGAAGAGGCACTTATTTGGATTAATTACGAGGCCGTAATCATCCAGGCGGTGGAACAGGGTGCGCAGGTGGGCTTCATGCTCAGGGCCGGATGAGCTTCCTACAAGGAGGTCATCAAGGTAGGCAAATACGAAATCGAGACCTCACGTGACCTCGTTGATAGTGCGCTGAAAGGCCTGTGCAGAGTTGCGCAATCCAAAAGGCATCCTCATATATTCAAACAGACCGAATGGGGTGGTGAAGGCCGTCTTCGGAATGTCGGCGGTTTCTACAGGAATCTGATGGTAAGCCTTCACTAAGTCAACCTTAGAGAAGATTGTGCACCCAACCAAATTTGATGTGAAATCCTGTATGTGAGGAAGTGGACAGCGGTCTGGTAAGGTGTGGGCATTGAGAGCGCGGTAATCCCCACATGGTCTCCAGTCGCCAGGATCTTTCTTCGGCACCATGTGGAGTGGCGACGCCCAGTTGCTGGAGGAAGGCCGCACAATGCCGAGTTCAAGCATGTGCTCAAACTCACGGCGGGCGATGGCGAGGCGTTCTCCAGATAGTCGACGGGGTCGTATATAAACGGGAGGTCCAGTGGTCACAATGTGGTGAGTGATAGAATGCTTCAATGGTGACTCTCTGGTGTGCGGCTTCGTGATGCTGGGAAAGTCGGCGAGTATTTTTGCATACGGCGAAGCAGGTGTGAGAGCTCGCAGTCCCTTTGGCGAGGAAGTACAAAGTACACCGTTGATGGAGAGGTGGGTGTTGAGATTAATGAGGCAATGAGTATGCATGTCCATAGCAAGGTTGAAAAAAACTGAAGAAGTCGGCTCCAAAAACACCTTGCGAAACGTCAGCGAGGTTGAAAATCCAGCGAAACGTACGGCGTAGTCCAAGGTCAAGTGTAAGAGAGCGTTGGCTGTATGTGCGAATGGCGGAATTGTTGATCGCTTGAAGTGGGCAGGTCTGTTCGTTGCGACGGCGATCTGCACACGAGGCCGGGATGACGCTAACCTGGGCTCCTGTGTCGACTAGGAAGCAAGCGCCAGTGATCTTATCAGAAACATAGAAAAGGCGGCATGACTTTCGACCAGTACCACTTGCCGCCGTCAGTGGCCGGTCATCGCATTTCCCGACCAGGAGCACGGGCGAGTGCACTTGCGAGCAGAGGCACCGAATCGGCGGTGGTACCAGCGCACGGTTGACGATGAAACGCCCCGCGGCACGTCGGGTGGCCGAAGTTCCGGAGAACGTGGGGGCGTCGAGGAGCGACTGTGTATCTAGAACCTGGGTGACGGTCGACGATGCGCAGGTACAAAGTCATCGAGGCGCCTGACAAGGGCGTCCAAATGGTTCTCGATGCTCGCGAGCACCGGGTCTGCAGCGGTGGCCGGTGGCGGTGTGGTAACGGCGTTGAGGCTATGTGCCCGCAAGTAGTCCGCCACTCGGTCAGCCATTTCAGCGAGTGTGTCTACTGGGACATCTCCTGCAGCTACGAGGACCGGGACCATGCTCTGCGGTAAGCACTGGAGGAACAACTCACGTAAAAGCTTCTCCTCTTGAGGGGCGGAGGGGCCGCCAAGGAGCTGGCGCATGCGTCGCAGGAGCTGTGGTGGGCGACGGTCACCGAGCTCTGTAGCCGTGATGAGCTGTTGGAGTCTGCTGTGTGCGGACTCAGACTTGCGGGAAATGATAGCTGCCTTCAACGTGTCGTAGGGATGGCTCGGGTGCGGGGACGCTAAAATATCAGCTAAGTCGTCGGCTACGTCCGGAGGTAAGCAGGATACCAGATGCCAGTGCCTGGTCTGTTGGCTGGTGATTTCCCATAGACGGAAGTGCGCTTCGACCTGCAGAAACCATGTGCTGGGGCTGTTGGGCCAAAATGGTGGCAGGTTGACATGTTGAATCGCAGCGACTGCAGCACCGCTAGGTTTGGCGTCTTCTTGGGCGTCAGGACCGGTAGGATTGGTGGTAGAGCCGGCGGGATCCGTGCGGGGTGATCGGGGCTGTGTGTTCTTTATCGGGTCGTCATTAACTGTCAGAGCTAACACGGGAAAGATCCAGCCCTGACAGCGTTCAGTTTTCAAACTGATTTTTTTATTCGCGCTGCACCCGCCGCGCGGCCCAAATGCCAACTTCTTCCTTGACGAGCGGCGCATTGAGGCGCTACAAGTTGATACCGGGGATGATTATTCGATACTAAGCGGGAAAATGACCAGACTACTAAAGAAGGTAATCACGCCCTGACATGGCTCCGTGATTCGAACGGCTGGTGGCCACACCGTCTCTCCGCTTGGAACCTGCACGAGTAGAATTCGGGTCTGCGGTTATACTTTTGTAGCACGTTTCCTTGTGCTCCGTGAATGTTCACGTGACGTTATTCTCGGTGTTGACTTTCTGAAGGAGTATGGAGCTGTCATTGATCTTCAAGAGAATAGCATCACCTTTTCAGCCGACCGAGCAATCGACAAAAAGGACGACCAACAACGTACCGACGTTCTTCGTGTTTCTGCTGAAAGTATAACGCTTCCTCCAAGAGCCGGTGTTATAGTCGACGTCACATGCTGTGGATTGCGAAATGGTGAAGCGATTGCAGAAAGTAATTTTGAATACCTGCTGACTCAAGGTGTTTGTGGGGCTAGGGCTATCATACAGCTACGTGATGGCCGATCTCAACTGCTCGTCACAAATTTCAGCAACGAACACCGACACCTTTTCCGTGGCACTTCGTTAGCGTTTGCAGATGAGTTAGGAACCGTTCCCTTCTGTTTCTCGTTGGACGCAGTGGAGCCTGCCGATACGTCTCTAAACAATATCGATAATACTAAACTCACACCAGAAAACCAGACAGCACTGCGAAAACTCTTGCTTGAATTCAAGTCATGCTTCGCTGCTTCCTCTAAGGTGCGCCAGACTTCAATCACTAGGCACAGAATTATCACTTACGACGACTCCCGCCCAGTACACCAACAGCCTTATACCGCGTGTCAGCGAAGGAACGAGAAGCCATTCGTACGCAAGTTCGAGAAATGCTTGACGATGGCATCATCAAGCCTTCCAACAGTGCGTGGTCCTCTCCGGTCGTCCTAGTCAAGAAGAAAGACCGAACGCTACGTTTTTGCGTCGATTACCGGAAGCTGAACAGCGTGACTAAAAAGGACGTGTACCCGCTGCCACGCATCGACGACTCGTTACACAGATTACGCCGCGCCCACTATTTTTCCACTTTAGATTTAAAAAACGGGTACTGGCAGATTGAGGTTGACGAGCGAGACCGCGAGAAAACGGCCTTTGTGACCCCTGATAGCCTGCATGAATTTCGAGTCCTTCCTTTTGGTTTGTGCTCAGTTCCCGCAACCTTCCAGCGAATGATGGACACTGTGCTTACTGGTCTGAAGTGGCAAACTTGTCTCGTATACCTTGATGATGTTGTCGTTTTTTCTGAAACCTTCCAGCAACATCTTCACTGCCTCAGGAGTGTGCTACAGGCTATTCAATCAGTAGATCTTACACTCAAACCGCAGCAGTGTCCCTTTGGTTATGAAGAGCTCAAATTCCTTGGCCATGTAGTCAACGCGAAAAGTGTCCGACCCGACCCCGACAAACATGCCGCTCCTGACGAAGGCCGTGCCACGGCCGAAACGTGGAGTAAACAACTATCAAATTTTCGTAAGTGTGCTCCTTTATTCCTAATTAGATTTTCACTGGACCCACAGAATTTCTTTTTCGAATCACACACACACACACACACACACACACACACACACACACACACACACACACACACACACACACACACACACACACACACACACACACACACACACACACACACACATATATATATATATATATATATATATATATATATATATATATATATATATATATATATATATATATATATATATATATATATATATATATATATATATATATATACTGTGATTATTAGAGGAAGAATAAGGCACTTCTTTCTATCGCACAGTTGGTGACACTGCTCTGTGCCATTTGAGTCCTCGCTTCGCCACGAGGCATAGGAGGTGTGCATTTCGCGCTTCTGCGAGCGTGTCGCTATGACGTGGCAAAGCTTCTCGCTGTAACCTCAGTTAAAAAACTATACGACGCATCTCCGCTCTCCAATGTGGGCGCCTTGAAGCCAACGGAAGGTGCCTGTCCCGGAAGCTGGCGTCTTCTGGGTGCTTTAGACGCGTAATTCAAATGTTTTCTGATGACAGCTTCATTTTTTATATTTTCTTTCGTTTTATAGAAGTGAAGCCCCTTACGCCGTGAGTCGTATGTCCCGTGTCATCGTAGTCGTAGTAGCCAGTTGCAGTGCATTGCATATCCATAAAAACAGTGTTACAGCATATCCACGTGGTGAATGATGATTAGTGGGTCGAAGCATCCGTCAGTCCGTCCATGCGTCCATCCGTCCATTCCTCTGGCTTTCTGTCCATCCGTGCGTCTGTATATCTGTCTGGCCGTCCGTCTATCCGTCCGTCTATCCGTCCGCCCATCCGTCCGTCCATCCGTCCGTCCGCTTCGCCCCACTCGTCATCGTACACCTTGTAGGTAAGCTGTGATTTTTTTACAATCGAACTTCCTCACGTCCATCCAAGACAGACTTTCCAAGCATGTGGCAGTCACATATGTAAATAAATTTTTGTTGAACACACCTTTTCAAAACAAATAAAGGTGCACCAAACAATCATGTTTACCGATCTGCGCTTTTCTGTTTGAGACGCTAATGCTCATTATTCTGTAATAATGCCTTTGCCCTTTTTTTCGACAATATGCGCCGTCATTACCTGTTTAGGGTGACTACCTTTATCCATCACCTCAATTTATTTTCAGCTACAGTGTATGGATCCTCATCATTTTATACTCTCTGAACGTTTCAGATATGCCTCCCACTAGTCTATAAGTGCACATGCCCATGCGAACGGAGAGATAATGCTCGGAGAGTCGTTTTACATGCTGTGGAGAGCAAAGCGTGCTCGGCGCCCTGATTACAGTGAATGCGCCAGAGAATTGTAAGCAGAAAATATTCACAGAAATAGCAAGATACCAGACTTCCTTGTACGGAGCCGAGGTGAATTTCAAAACGGCAAACAGCCAGTGTGAAAACAGCGGTTTTTAGATAGCCACATAAGAGGAAATGTCCACTGATCTTAGTTCTTATATGTGGCACCACCAATATGCGTTAATTAAAGCACAGCATGGCTACTGATTCGTAATGGATTTTCTAAGAACGTACTTTGAAAACTCTGAAACTATTGGTTGTATACTTTACGATGGCTGATACAATATTACAAGTATCTGTCTGATAGCCTTAAACAATGACCAATCTGGAGATGCAAAAGAACATTGTCAAGTTGGTGATGCATAATATTGGCTCGTTTAAATTGTGACCACCAAATTTGTCCAAATCTTGTATGAGGCACTGTTGTAGCCTAGTTACACCTATTGTTACTTGGAACTGATCATGAAATGAGTGTCAGTTAAGCATTCAAAATCAGTTGCACATGTCCCCTCCACCGCCTCCCCATCTTCGAAAAAAAACAAACAAGAAAAACTCTCACAAAGAAGAGTTTGCCAGCCTCGAGTGGTCAAGAGACAGGCATTTTCTTGCACCAAAGCTATTGCTCGTATACATAGGATGTAACGACTGCAGTGTCTCTTTCGCAGCTCTTTTAAAAGCAAAGTAATACTTTTCTACTGATGATGGAAGAGAATAGGCTTCGTGAGTTGCCTCCGGATGTATGAACCATTGATTTTTGCCGTTGTTGTCTTGGCAACAACGGCAAATTTCTTAGCAATTTTTGGTGACTTTGAACGTATCTATCTATCTATCTATCTATCTATCTATCTATCTATCTATCTATCTATCTATCTATCTATCTATCTATCTATCTATCTATCTATCTATCTATCTATCTATCTATCTATCTATCTATCTATCTATCTATCTATCTATCTATCTATCTATCTATCTATCTATCTATCTATCTATCTATGTATCTATCTATCTATCTATCTATCTATCTATCTATCTATCTATCTATCTAGCCGCTTACGTTTGGCTGCTCCGGCACCAACCTGCAAGTTGGTGCCGGAGGGAGATTTCTCGTGTGCATTGTTGAACAATAAAAATTTCGCTGCGTGCGCGTTAACAAAAAGACGAATTTTCCTATCACTGATTCCCAATTACCCGCTATTGGCATGTACACTGAACACTATCTATAGGTTTTACTCGCTGGACGCAACCTCCTTGGTTTTAGAAAGGTTTAGTGAGGGTTGAGCCGAAGTGTCATGAATACAGTGAACTAGTATATACCGTGAACTCCAGGTGGTTAAAGGCGGGAAGTAAAGAAGAAGCGCAAGCCGTAAGAAAGTGTGCGTGTACCACATCTCGTTTGGTTCTTGGAATGTCTGCTGGATGGCAGTGCTACTATATGCGGAATATATGATGAAAATATGCGAGATGGTGGCACTCGGAGTGTTGGCTAGATGGACGAACGGACACACAGACAGATGCATGGACGGACGCGTGGATGACTGCACGGACAGATGTACGCATGGACGGACGCAGGGGTGGATGCATGGGCGAACGCAAGGACGGACGCACGGAGTGACGTGCGGACGCACGAACAGACGCACGCAAGAACGGGCAGATGGAACGATGGACAGTCACACGGACGGACGCATGGATGGACGGAAGCAAGAACGAATGGATGGACGGATGCTTCGCCCCACTCTCCATCATTCACCACGTGAATATGCTGTCATTTTTTAAACATACGCTAATCTTCGTGAATAGTCAGTAGTGGTTGCAGCGCTGCTTACCCAATTTTATGAACATTACATATGTACTCATTACATATGAACTCACAGAAACAATGTATAAATAAATCGAAGATAGAAAAACAGGTTATGACGTCAACGCCGGAAGCGGAAGCGACGTGGCGCATTACCCCTGGCGCGAAATGGAAATTTTTCTTAATTGCTGACCTGCTACGTGCCTTTATTATTACGCTAATTTATTGTCGCTTATTGTGTCTCGCTTATTGAATGCGAGATAGAAAAGAAACACAAATAACAAAGATTGAGGAAGCAATGTTGTTTTATTAGCCAAACGACGTATTTGAAATATGCACAACAAACTTCGCAAGGGTGATTGTGAGACATCTGTTCACGAGCACTGTAGCTGTATGATTCAAAAACTCAAGTTGCCCAATCGTTGAAACCGACTGCTGCGAGACAGCAGTTTTGATGTTATAGCTTTGACAGCCGTAGAATGGAGCGTCTTGTTTCTTAGCCTGTTGTGTTCACAGTCACTGAAGGCGACGGCATGCCGACCGTGTGCCAGCGAGAGCAGTCGGCTGTCACTGGAGCGGCTGTCTTCAAATTCTGTGGGCTAGTTGAGCTATTAAATACACATAAAAAATAAGTAAACCTCTGCAGGTGCACACAACCCGTATGGAAATACTGATGTCCTGGCAACGTACCGTCTGTTTCCTACTAATGTGCTACATGACTTTTATGGTTCTCATCCTATATGTTGCCTGCAGGACACTACTTTATGTTCACGAAATGCTTCCTCTTCCTGTGGAAGGATTCCTTCTTGTTACCTCTGGGATGTGTCCTTCATGCTTTCTGCAGGATGTTACCTGGCAGCGAACTATATTTTACCTCAAGTGCACCCTAGTTCACATGTTAGTATATATATATATATATATATATATATATATATATATATATATATATATATAGTGAAACGTGGCAGACACGTGCACGTCCCACGGCGTAAAATTTGTTTTGCTGTCTATTTAGTTAGGCATCTCTTCGGGGAGGCGGAAGTCAATAAATGAGGTGATTTCGCCCTGCCCCCTTCTGGTCGCTGTGGCCAGGCTCTCCCTATTTCTCTATATATAGGCTTACTTTGCGACCCCCTCTTGAGTGACCAGGGGAAACACATCCACCGCCTCCTCCCCTATGCAGAAGAGCCTATGCATAAGGACCATCAATCATTGCAATAAAATCTTGCGTGTATATGTCTGCATCACAATTGTATAATTTTTATTCAATAGACATAAGTGTTTTGTGGTGATTATGACCGCTGTTGTTCTTTTTTTTCTTTTTGCGTTCACTGTGTAGTATCTGCGAACGTTTCCAATTTACTTGACTTTTTTCTTTTTACGTTTTACTTTTTTCCTTAAAATAGCAAAAAAAAATTTCCTCTCTAAGTGTTTGCGTGACATATATTTACGTATGCTGTTTATATATAAATGCAATAAGAAAATTTTTTTTAGTACGCAAATACGATCTACGTCTGCGGGGCTGTTACCATGATACTTCTGCTATAGTGGCTCGAAAGGTTTTCCTTGTGTCCTGAACGACGATAGCTATAGCGTGAGACCAAGACGACGACAAAGGGACACGAAGGACACGTCTCTTGTCTTTTTGTCGTCGTTCTGTTTTGGCGCAATAACTATTGTCATGTCATACCAACTAGCCCAAGCTGCCACACTTCTGAGACGTGAACGAGGCGGAAAAGTTGAAATATTCTACAATACGGCCGCCAGAGGACGTGACTGCTCGCTGGTGCGCGGCATTTACGTGTCCGAGTCCACGCTCTCAGGCGTTTCTCGTTGAAGCCAAAGTTCGTGGTAACGGTACATGCTTGCTGTGCTAATCACACAGGGCGCCAATAAATTGTAAACAAAAAAAACAGATTTTCGGAGTATGCTACTAGGCTATTTTCGACCTGAACAGCGCATACAGACGGAATATATAGCGCGTATGGAACGAAGATGTAGGGGATTCAGGGCTTCAGTCCCAGTTTATTGTAATTATTTTCCACCCAGTTGCGTTGGAGTATAAAGACATCAATATCCATATATATTTACAGCGCTTACATAAAAAATACAATAACCAGATAAAAATACGCAAAGAGAAGTGTTTTGATGCAGAAGGTAGGTGAACAGTGAAAAAGAAACACAGGTATATCTCAATGAAATAAACATTAAATCATAAATAATAATTAAAAATGAGCACCAGCTTACAAGAAATTGAAGTCCACGCACACATGAGGAATGAATATATATTGAAGATATATGAGGAAGCTGCGACAAACCGAATGTACATATATTAACATAAAGAAGGAAATAAAAAAAAACAAGCGAAAGGTGGATGCAAACTTCAATTTCTCAGTGCCCCTTTTTGCAATGACATATAGGAAAAAAATCCAAATTCTTGCGCGATCTTGAAACTGTGGCGACTGGCACCGCTGAATTTTGACGTGTTTTTGTTTGTCCCGTTTTCAGTCCACGTAATATGTTCTGTGACTGTGAAAAAGGTGCAGACTTGTCAGTGCATAAAACTTTATCACGTCCCCAGTGAGCCACCGCTTCTGTACTGTGCAACCGATTGGTTCGAGTTCACAAGCTTGAAAAAAAATCTAAATGCTGGTCGTTCGCGATCAATTTCTACAACCTCGCCTTTGATCACGTGCTTGAACGTTGACATAGAGGTGATAAAAATGTCGCGAACACGCAGCACACGTCTCGCCAAGCTCCTTCCTTGTTTCTTCTCTTGGTGTTTCATGCCCACCCTTGCAGGCGTACTGGGTCCATGAGAGCTCTGACTAAGGATACCTTGTATTCGCAGGACTTGTATCCACCTTTGCCTAATGGCACAAAACAAGTTCTCTTTTTCTTTTTAGCCATATGGTGCGTTTTAGTGGCTAGACAGATTCGCGGTTGCACGCGGGCACAGTATGAACCTTTCCAGACGCAGCTCGGAAATAAATTGGAGCAACCACCAAAGTTCCTGTGCCGAGTTCTAACATGACTCCCCTCCCCCCTCTGCAACATGTGACGGTGGCTTTCTCACTTCACTGCCACGTACGATCTAAATTAGACATATTGGTCTTCAAAGCAATTGACACGCTAAATTTCAAGGAATGTTTTGCAGCTGCTTTTTGCATGCGTATAAAAGCACAATAACGCGGGTACGTTTCCGAAATTAACAATTGGTACAGACGGTATATATATATATATATATATATATATATATATATATATATATATATATATATATATATATATATATTGTGGTAAAGCCTTTGGACAGTCGCACTTTTCATAAAAAGAAGAGGAGCTCGTGCAGAGAGTCAGTTCCCGCATTGATTGTAGCTGTCGTGAATCATCGCGGTGTGTCCGCCAATAAACCTCTTAACAATTTGGTGGAGAGTGCTGAGAGTGCTGTGCCCTTCAAACTTCTTTGGTCCGCATTCGATGCCTTTGGAGCTTCGATCGCGTACCGTGCCTTCAACCATGCACCAAGACGCCGCCCAGCAAACGCTTTCTCCTACGCCGACGCCATGTCCCGGTGTCCCCCGCATCCGCGACCCTCCTGTCTTCACCAGCGCGTGGCGCAGACGTCGAGGACTGGCTGGCCATGTACGAACGCGTGAGCGTCCCCAATCATTGGGACGAGGCAGGTAAACTCGGCAACCTGTTTTTCTACTTCGCGGGTGTGGCCGGAATGTGGTCAAACAACCACGCATCTGATTTTTCGACTTGGTCCGCTTTTAAAACCGCTGTCGTCGACGTGTTCGGCCGTCCAGCCGTTCGTAAGCTGCAAGCCGAACAGCGTTTACGTGAACGAGCCCGGCAGACCAGCGAGTCCTTTACAAGTTATATCGAGGACATCCTTGACTTGTGCAACACAGTGGATCAGAACATGTCAGAGGCTGACAAAATCACGCATGTTCTAAAAGGCATCGCCGACGATGCCTTCATCATGCTTCTGGCAAAGAACCCCCGCACTGTGGCAGAAGTCATTACGTTATGCCAAAGTTACGAAGAGCTGCGGCGGCAGCGCTTGATGACCCGTCGACCGCCACCACGTGATGCTGATCTCTCGGCCTTGTCAGCAGTTCCTGACCACGCAACCTTGCTCGCCGAAATCAAGTCATTCATACGTGAGGAAGTTGCCCGTCAGGTCTCTTTACTGGCTTTTGCTTCCCCACAACATGCTCAACAGCCATCAAGTACACTTCTACCTCCACTCCGCCGAGCCATTCAGCAGGAAATCGCGGAGGTCGTTCCTGAATACCACCAGCCGCCTCCTGTATCTGCGCCACTCAGCTACGCCCAAGTTGTCGCCAGGCCGCCCTCACCGATTTTTTGTCGCTGTTCCCTTAAGTTACCCCGAAACTATCGCGAGACCCCAGGCCTTCGGAGAAACTGTCTCGCCTACATACGCCGGCGTCACCCACGTGCCCCTAGTGCCGCCTACCATGCACTCATATCAGCGGCCGGCTCGCCCATCGCGTTCTGCGACATGGATGGGACCCGCGAACCGATGGCGCACTGCTGACAATCGCCCCATCTGCTTTGCTTGTGGTTGCGTCGGTCACGTAGCACGTTATTGCAATCGTGTGCAGCAACCGCAGGTCGCCTCCAACTTTCCCAGCCAATCCAGCCGCTCTTATGACCAACCAACGCCTATGTCACCGTTGTCACTATGTCACCGTCGCCTATGTCACCTATGTCACCGTCTACCCGCCATTCACCATCTCCACGACGTCACTCACTGTCGCCGATGCGGCCACGTCCACTCGAGGGCCACCAGGAAAACTAGTCGTCGCAGTCCACGAGGCAAGGGTTGCGATGCTGTCGAACTGCGGAAGCCCTCAGGAAAGCCCGTCGAACGTGATAGACGTGATGACGAGAACGACAGGGCATCTCCTGTCGTTCTCGTCACGAAGAAGGGTGGTTCTGTGTGGTTCTGTGTGGACTACCGACGCCTCAAAAAGATCACTCGTAAGGACGTGTACCCACTACCGCGGGTAGATGACGCGATTGACAGCCTGCAAGGAGCCGAATTCTTTTCATTCCTCGATTTGCGCTCAGGGTACTGGCAAGTACCTATGGCTGAGGACGATCGACCGAAGACCACTTTTGTCACCCCCGACGGCTTGTGCGAATTCAACGTCATGCCGTTTGGGCTGTGCAATGCGCCCGCCACCTTTGAGCGCATGATGGATACTATTCTGCGTGACCTGAAATGGCACACGTGCCTGTGCTACCTCGATGACGTCGTCGTTTTCGCTCCTGACTTCTCGACGCATCTTCAACGCCTTCGGCATGTTTTAACGCGTCTGAGTGACGCCAGTCTGCAACTGAACCTAAAGAAGTGCCCATTTGCAGCTTGGCAGCTGACAATACTCGGCTACGTCGTGTCCAAGGACGGAATTCTCCCTGATCCAGCCAAGCTTCGGGCCGTAACCGAGTTCCCGAAGCGGACATCCGTCACAGAACGGCGCAGTTTCATAGGACTTTGTTCCTACTTTCGACGCTTCATTCGAAACTTCGCGACTATTATATCACCGCTGACGAGACTCCTCGGAAGTAACGGGCCTCTCCATTCGCAGTCATCACAGTGCGACGACGCTTTCACACTTCGTCGTTTGTTGACGTCGCCTCCCATACTCCGCCACTACGACCCTACGGCCTCTACAGAGATACACACAGATGCCAGTGGTGTCGGCCTCGGCGCTGTCTTTGCGCAGCGCAAACTAGGGTTTCCGGAATATGTCGTGGCGTATGCAAGCCGTACGCTTACTAAAGCTGAGACTAATTACAAAGTCACTGAGAAAGAATGCTTGGCAGTCGTCCGGGCCCTTGCAAATTTCCAACCTTATTTGTATGGTCACCCATTTGATGTCGTCACCGACCATCACGCCCTATGCTGGTTGTCTTCATTGAAAGATCCCTCAGGCCGTCTCGCCCGGTGGGCACTTCGCCTGCAAGATTATGACATCCGCGTGCTGTACCGCAATGGAAGGCAACATGCTGACGCCGACGCCCTGTTGCGCTCCCCCTTGCCTGACGACAATGCCAACAACTCAGCGTCTCACCTTGCCATTTCTTCGATTAGCATTCATACCATTGCTACTGAGCAGCGCAAAGATCAATGGATTGCCTCTCTGACAGACTTGCTGACTGATCCATTCATTCCACCCACTCGCGCGTTGCCTTTCATTCTGATCCGCAATGTGCGCATTCCGAGGTATCGAAGACTTACCACCGCATTCGCCAACGGTACTTTTGGCGCGGCATGTACCGTTACGTGCAGAAATTCGTTCGCTCCTGCATAGATTGTCAGCAATGCAAAGCTTCAACGCACCTGTCGCCGGTAGGTCTGCAACCTCTACCATACCCTGCCAAGCCCTTTGGGCGTGTTGGCATCGATTTGTATGGGCTAATTCTACTAACGTCGGCTGGTAACCACTGGGCCATTGTCGCTGTGGACCACCTCACGCGATACGCCGAAATGGCCGCTCTTCCCGCGGCTACAGCGAGCGATGTGACCTCCTTTCTGCTCCAACGATTCATTCTGCGACACGGTCCACCCCAGGAACTGCTCAGTGACCGAGGCCGCGTCCTCCTGTCTGAAGTCGTTGAAGCCATTCTCAAAGAGTGCAACGTTGTTCACCGCAAAACTGCTGCTTACCACCCGCAGACGAATGGCCTCACCGAACGCTTCAACCGCACGCTCGGCGACATGCTCTCCAAGTACGTCGCCGCCGATCATACAAATTGGTATTCCATTCTACCCTTCGTCGCCTACGAATATAATACCGCCCCTGAGAGCACTACTGGCTTTTCACCTTTCTTTTTATTATATAGAAGGCACCCGTCACACATCATCGACACGATACTTCGATACAGGCCAGATCCGTCTGAGTGGGCACCTATTTCTGCAACAGCCAAGCTTGCTCAAGAGTGTCGAGAGCTTGCAAAGACCTTTACTGCGCATGATCAAGAGCGGCAAAAAAGCATTCGCGCTGACGCCAGCACTACCGCGCCCACGTTCCTCCCTGGAGCGCTTGCCTGGCTTTCGATCCCTACCACTGGAACTGGCCTGTCTTCAAAACTATTGCCGAAATACGAAGGTCCCTACCATGTCGTCAAATGCACTTCCCCAGTCAACTAGTTGATTGAACCCATCAAACCATCTTCGGACATGCGCCGTCGAGGACGCGACATTGTTAACGTGGAGCGCTTCAAGGCCTACCATGACCCGCTCATTGTAACCAGCTGTTAGGTCGCCAGGCGGCTCCCTTTTCGTACACGGGGTAGTTGTGGTAAAGCCTTTGAACAGTGGGTCGTTCTCTCCAGCACCTTCTAGTGGATCGCCTTTTTCATAAGAAGAAGAGGAGCTCGTGTATAGAGCCGGTTCCCGCATTGACTGTCACTGTCGTGAATCATCGCGGAGTGTCCGCCAATAAACCTCTTAACAATATAGACAGATAAATTGTGTCAGCGCTAGTTTGTGCATATGTAGAAGCTAGATATTTAGTAAAAAATATATTTATTTCCTTTTATTCTTGCCGCAAAGATAATTAGTGAAAATATCTACAGTTGATGTGAGTGTATCGGGAAGAAGTTATGCGACAGGGATGCAGTTTCACTGCCGCCAGCTGCAGCCCGTCGTCAACAGCCAACGCCCCTCACCAGCGCGCAAGCAACAGGCAGCGCCGCGTCGCGGTGCATTGAATTTGGTTTGTCCGCTGCTACTCTGGAAGGCGCCGTTTCACGACTAGAGGTGTGCGCCGACTGGTCGGCGCACACCTCTAGCCGAGTTCCCGAGTTCCCGAGTTCCCGAAGCGGACATCCGTCACAGAACGGCGCAGTTTCATAGGACTTTGTTCCTACTTTCGACGCTTCATTCGAAACTTCGCGACTATTATATCACCGCTGACGAGACTCCTCGGAAGTAACGGGCCTCTCCATTCGCAGTCATCACAGTGCGACGACGCTTTCACACTTCGTCGTTTGTTGACGTCGCCTCCCATACTCCGCCACTACGACCCTACGGCCTCTACAGAGATACACACAGATGCCAGTGGTGTCGGCCTCGGCGCTGTCTTTGCGCAGCGCAAACTAGGGTTCCCGGAATATGTCGTGGCGTATGCAAGCCGTACGCTTACTAAAGCTGAGACTAATTACAAAGTCACTGAGAAAGAATGCTTGGCAGTCGTCCGGGCCCTTGCAAATTTCCAACCTTATTTGTATGGTCACCCATTTGATGTCGTCACCGACCATCACGCCCTATGCTGGTTGTCTTCATTGAAAGATCCCTCAGGCCGTCTCGCCCGGTGGGCACTTCGCCTGCAAGATTATGACATCCGCGTGCTGTACCGCAATGGAAGGCAACATGCTGACGCCGACGCCCTGTTGCGCTCCCCCTTGCCTGACGACAATGCCAACAACTCAGCGTCTCACCTTGCCATTTCTTCGATTAGCATTCATACCATTGCTACTGAGCAGCGCAAAGATCAATGGATTGCCTCTCTGACAGACTTGCTGACTGATCCATTCATTCCACCCACTCGCGCGTTGCCTTTCATTCTGATCCGCAATGTGCGCATTCCGAGGTATCGAAGACTTACCACCGCATTCGCCAACGGTACTTTTGGCGCGGCATGTACCGTTACGTGCAGAAATTCGTTCGCTCCTGCATAGATTGTCAGCAATGCAAAGCTTCAACGCACCTGTCGCCGGTAGGTCTGCAACCTCTACCATACCCTGCCAAGCCCTTTGGGCGTGTTGGCATCGATTTGTATGGGCTAATTCTACTAACGTCGGCTGGTAACCACTGGGCCATTGTCGCTGTGGACCACCTCACGCGATACGCCGAAATGGCCGCTCTTTCCGCGGCTACAGCGAGCGATGTCACCTCCTTTCTGCTCCAACGATTCATTCTGCGACACGGTCCACCCCAGGAACTGCTCAGTGACCGAGGCCGCGTCCTCCTGTCTGAAGTCGTTGAAGCCATTCTCAAAGAGTGCAACGTTGTTCACCGCAAAACTGCTGCTTACCACCCGCAGACGAATGGCCTCACCGAACGCTTCAACCGCACGCTCGGCGACATGCTCTCCAAGTACGTCGCCGCCGATCATACAAATTGGTATTCCATTCTACCCTTCGTCGCCTACGAATATAATACCGCCCCTGAGAGCACTACTGGCTTTTCACCTTTCTTTTTATTATATAGAAGGCACCCGTCACACATCATCGACACGATACTTCGATACAGGCCAGATCCGTCTGAGTGGGCACCTATTTCTGCAACAGCCAAGCTTGCTCAAGAGTGTCGAGAGCTTGCAAAGACCTTTACTGCGCATGATCAAGAGCGGCAAAAAAGCATTCGCGCTGACGCCAGCACTACCGCGCCCACGTTCCTCCCTGGAGCGCTTGCCTGGCTTTCGATCCCTACCACTGGAACTGGCCTGTCTTCAAAACTATTGCCGAAATACGAAGGTCCCTACCATGTCGTCAAATGCACTTCCCCAGTCAACTACTTGATTGAACCCATCAAACCATCTTCGGACATGCGCCGTCGAGGACGCGACATTGTTAACGTGGAGCGCTTCAAGGCCTACCATGACCCGCTCATTGTAACCAGCTGTTAGGTCGCCAGGCGGCTCCCTTTTCGTACACGGGGTAGTTGTGGTAAAGCCTTTGAACAGTGGGTCGTTCTCTCCAGCACCTTCTAGTGGATCGCCTTTTTCATAAGAAGAAGAGGAGCTCGTGTATAGAGCCGGTTCCCGCATTGACTGTCACTGTCGTGAATCATCGCGGTGTGTCCGCCAATAAACCTCTTAACAATATAGACAGATAAATTGTGTCAGCGCTAGTTTGTGCATATGTAGAAGCTAGATATTTAGTAAAAAATATATTTATTTCCTTTTATTCTTGCCGCAAAGATAATTAGTGAAAATATCTACAGTTGATGTGAGTGTATCGGGAAGAAGTTATGCGACAGGGATGCAGTTTCACTGCCGCCAGCTGCAGCCCGTCGTCAACAGCCAACGCCCCTCACCAGCGCGCAAGCAACAGGCAGCGCCGCGTCGCGGTGCATTGAATTTGGTTTGTCCGCTGCTACTCTGGAAGGCGCCGTTTCACGACTAGAGGTGTGCGCCGACTGGTCGGCGCACCGCCACCGAAAGTTTTCGCCGCGCCGCAACAGTCGACGCGAACTGATGGGCGCGCTGCCGTTGCCGCCGCTGTTTTCCATCTGCGCAATCGACTCGCCATTTATACGCTTGTACCGACTTTGCACAGATTTGTATTTTTCTTTTTCATCTTTGTTTATAGCTTCGTTTCACATTTTATATAGCCAGGGAAAGCCAGGCTTCTTGGTTATCTTCATCCAGCTTCAGAGACCGAGAGTACCACTATGTACAGCGGCACCAGTTCGGCAGCAGCTGCATGAAAGGACATATTGGACAAATTGACAAAAAATAAATGTAACAGTTACAGTAAAGCATAGACACTGCCATCTTAGGCTTGAAAGCAATTTTTGCTGGTTTTCTATGTCGTAATTAGCAATGATAATGGTCATGCGACGTTGAATGTACTGGCGCAGCGTTTTGATGCGTGTGAGTTCACCATAGCACTATTCAAATATTCATATGGATGCAAAACGGCATCATTGCCAGTTCAAAAAGGCACCCTATGATTGTGCCCGAAACAGGGCGTATATACAGAAGAAATGAAGTGGTAGCAGTGCAGCACGAATGCAGCGCATTGGATGAAGAACTACACAAAGCTCCGAAGGATGAAATTCAAAGGGAGAAGTTTAATGGAGATTAAAAGCGTCGACGCATAATACATGCTCGAACCTACTCAGGGTATATCATCAGCTGTCCGTGGTGTTAAAGTTGATATTTTTCGAGGATTAGCACTCATATGCAGCCGGTCAACAGGCTGCAGAAATTATTCACCATATGTTTTATTCTTTAACCTCCATTGGTACCGGCCATTTCAGACATCAGATAACCGGGATGAAGGTGCCAAAGCAGTAAAATGGCAAGAGAGAGAAAGGAAGGCTGGGGGATTAACCAGATCTTGGCATCCGGTTTGCTGCCCGACACTGGGGATGGAGAAATAGGGGCAAGAAAAAAGGTGTAGAAAGACAGAAAAGAAAACGCATGTGCACTCAGGAGTAGGATGGCAAACTTAACAGAGGATTTATTACAATCTGTACAGACAGGGCAAGGAGATCTCTTGCGAATGAGCTGGGTGGCTCATTATAAAGTGTGCGTTTTGACTAAATGAGGGAATGGATCCAGAATGCGGTGTTTAATAACAGGACACACACAGCATTTCTGACGGTGCCGCTCACACTCGCTCAAGTCAACGTCTTTGTTTGGGGCCTGGCCACCACACTGCCTATGTGACACCAAAAAACCATTGTGGCCGTCTTGTCGAACGCCTCAAGGTGTTGGAATGCCACATCACTTCCCGGCTAAGATTGACAAAACACGGCAGACAGCAGGCTGGCAGCCCTTTGGTGACTTGTTTGATGAACAAAGAGCGCCGCTCTCACCCGTCGGCCACGGCGCCACGCGTAACAACGCTAGCCAGTGGTGAGCAGAGACGTATTGAGCTTGTCTGAGGCAATCAGTTTTAAAAAGAACAAAATAAAATTTTAAAAACTTGCCAGCAGAAAGTTTACAAAAGACGGCTGGATTCGCCAATAATGCGGAGACAGACACTTGAGTGACATGGCTTATATGACGTAGTCCAGCAAACATGTTTTCATCACGCAACTTGAACGGACCTACTGGCACTGGGACAGTTGAATAATAATTGTTGCGGACAGTGATGATGTACTTCTGTTGTGGAGGTAATGCTCCGAATCAACCAAATAAATTTTAACATTATATTCAGGTCTTGATAAAGAAGTAAGTCAAGTTAGTAATCTCCTCAGGTGGCCACGTAATAAATTAATTCACCATAGTTTATGGTGAAGTAATTTGCAAATAAATAATGCAACCGCTGTTTAATTGATATTCAATGACGTGACCACAATCAAAGGTGTGTCGTCGCTATAAAAACTGGAACGTTATCTACGGACACGAGCGGGCGAATGCAGCGGAGAACGAATGTGTCACGTAATAAAAGCGATGTGATGTCCACATTTTCGCCTGTACAACTCTGTGCCCTTTTGCTTGCTCGTGATGTATTCGAAGGAGCTAGCCAAGTCTCGGGTAGAAGTCGAGCAGAGTAGCCGGGGCTGATAAGAGGAACGTTTATATACACTATTTACACACTAAAGGTAGCATCATGGAAGCTTGATGAGAGCTTCGAAGAGCTGGCTTAGAGCCTCTAGGTGCTCGCGTTTCACGCCCTGGTCTTCCTAAAATTCTCTGCCGAAGAAAACAATGGACAGTTTGCAATAATCTGCAAGGCACCTTTTCTGTAAGGTTAGTTTTTCAACCAAGAACTTTCGTTCACAGACTGCTTTTCTCGCTCATTTCGTTTTTGCCATTCCCCTTATTGTGATCTTGTTGAGGTCACGTGCCTTCACTGGAATTCGGAGAGGTGACATTTTGTTGTACTCGCGGGCTCAAAATGAGAAAAAAAAGCAGTCTGTGAACGAGAGTTTTTGGTTGGAAAACAAACCTTACAGGAAAGCCGCCTTGCAGACCCCTGTAAACTGACAGACTGCATGTCCATTCAGTTCAGGGCAGTCCAAAGATATCGTCATATTCATCTCCGTCCGCCAACTGGGGGGGGGGGGGAGTGGTTAGAAGAAGTCACCTAATTTCTACAGCCCGGCAGGGAGAGCACAGCGCAGCAAATAAGGATAAAAAAACGAGAAAGGGAGAAAGAGAGAAAAGGTCGAACACTGCCTTCTTTTCAACCCAAAATGCAAGTTCAGTTCATCACACGTCGAGAGAGAAACGCAACGTAGGTCACAGTACAGCACCGTGCAATAACATTGCATCGCACGTGCAGAATAGGGTCTACAGCGCTAGGCAGGCTAGGGCTTGTGGGCATGGAAGACTTGCAAGCACCACAGAGTGTGGGAAACACCTGACGATGGATCCCAAGCTCTCGGCTAATTGTTCAGCGCCTCTCGTGGCACGTCGAACAAGTCAAGCAGCCTCGATTTCAAACAGCTCTTCCTGGGCCGTCTGTAAGTCAGGCGTGTCCAAAGAGTTTTTGACGAGGGGAACCAACAGCCCTTAAGAATTCGAAGTATGACTTTCGTGTTGTCGCCGCTTTTCGCACACCTCGAGAGCGTTGACCCGGAACAAATAAGGGTAGGCTTAGCTGCAAACGTCGCCCGTGTCCAAGTGGCGCCGGGCCAGCGAGGCTGATCTTGACATCTACAGACACACGCATATAGGCACGCACAGTTTCACTCCGAGAGGCAATTGGTCGCGATGACGTACGTAACGTGCATCTACTTTAAAAAAGCGTGCACTGTATGCCATAGCTTCTTTTCTTTGAAAGTATTGCAATTCTAGTATATTTTCATTATATTGCCGAGATATGAGGCGGTTGTTAGTCGCATATACTTGGCTTAAAGTACTACAAATATTTATTCGCCCCGCATGACTTCTAGAAATGATACTCCAAGAAAAAGGAAATCGCTCCAACATTTTTAAAACTAAGTTCGCACGTGGGAGTACTTGTTTTCTGTCTGCACTTTTCCATGGTTCATGAGTGTTGAGCCCCGCTGCCGCTACTATAGAATGGTGTACGATAAGCCATATCAACGCAGCGACAAAATTTCCTACAGACTACCAAGCATTCGATCGCCAGGCATTTTCTCTCCGGCATATTTTGATTAAAAGAAGCGACATATCTTTGCTGAAAACCCGGTTTATGCACTGGGGCCCGCTGCACAGATGTTGCATGTTGCAACTCTTGATCATCGCGAGCGCGAAGACGGCAAGTAAAAGCCTCTATGCTATTGTCTGTACGCCCGGTGTAACGAAAACCTGAAGTTTTGAGGGTATTGGGTTAAACCATGCACTTTGCCCACTGCTATTTTTCATCATAGAGTTTGTCTATTAACTGAGTGGTGCTATGTGGAGCACGCGGCAGTAGTGCCGATGTGCTATTTGGTGCTGGTACAAAAAGAAAACTAGCTTGTATCTCTTCTTTAATGAGTCCTTCAATTAACTCTATTCTAGAGGTCTGCATAGAAGACTATACGCCTGACACACTTGGAAAAGTAAACCACGTTGTAAGAGACCACTTCTGCTAATTGAAGGACTTGTAGACCCTCACCATCTAGACTGTTGTGTTCTGCAGAAAGATGTTGAGCCAATAACGCTCCGCATTAGGCTCTAAATTTAACATTGATGTGTCCAGACAGAAATATACTAACAGCGCATTTGCTAACAGCCTGCGCTGTGTACAGACTGTAAGTTTTTTTTCAGAAATGCTTTTTTTGTTTTTAGTGAGTTAAATAATTTTGAATGGGCGTTCTACTGATCCCATTCCTCGCATGTGTTTTTGTAAAGTTGCCTGGTTTATACTTTAAGCAATGCATCCTAGCATTAAGTGCAAGCTGAGCGGACGCAAGAAACATCTATGTACTCATTCAAATTATTTCCGTGCAAGTATTAGCTTTAGTCAGCGAGGAATTCGAATACCTTTAGTGTGCACCACGTGGATATCTTGTGACACTGTGAAAGGATACCGACGTGTCAAGCACCTCAGTATTACACCCGAAGATTTATAAATTGGTAGAGCACAACGATCAAGCAAAGAATCCAACGTTAAGCTTACAGCTTCCAACAAAAATTCGACGAGGTGACGCTACTACTCTGTGCAGACTATGGTTGGGAGTCGCGTTTACCCGTGCGTACGCGTTCCGCATATGGATGGCTGACACAGCCGACTGTGCACACTGCGGAGATGAAGAAACAATTCGACATATCCTGTGTGACTGCCCGGAATACAACCTGGAAAGACAACACCTTTCTAATAGACTAAACAGGTTAGATGACCAGCCATTGTCAGAAAAAAGTATACTGTGCCATCGTTATGACTCATTGTCCCAGAAGAAAGCCGTGCAAGCACTACTGGGCTTCTTGCGAACGATTGGCCTGTCGAAACGCCTCTGAGTGAACTGACTTTGTGTGTGCGTGTGTGTCGGTGTTTTCTCTTAGTTATTTTTAACTCTCTTTTTCTTTTTCAACCCCCTATTCCCCAACCCCAGTGTAGAGTAGCATACCGGATACTAGCATCTGGTTAACCTCCCTGCCTTCCTTTTTTCTCGTTTCTTTCTCAGCAGTTGCAACAGGTTCCGCTGCGGATGCTATTTTCACACAGAACCGTCAGCGGGTAGCCACGCGTTGCGAGTTGGATCGACGTCTTTGGGTATTTTGAGTAGGCTGTTTCTACCTAAAACATACGGCGTGACGACAGCACTCACGTCGACTGTAAATTTTAGCGAAACGAAGTGCACGCTTCGGTGGGATGATATGCATATCATTGAGAAGCTGTTGTGTATTGCCGAAGGGTTGACAGGCGGGCTAGTTGGTAAAAATTCATGATGAAATAATTGGAAGCGCAAACCAATGGGACACAAGTGCAGAGACAAACATGCACCAAAAAAAACATGCACCTGTTGTATATTCCTCAAAGGTCGAGATCATCAATGGTCGAGAAACCCTTCACTATCACGTGCTGGATGAAAGGAATATATCCATGTAATGTTTACAGCCAGCCTATAGACCGCAGCCACAATTGACGGTGTGGGCCGACATCACTACTGTAAGTCTATATATTTAGTGTTGTATCCGTTACAGTAAAAAGTAAATAAATACTTTACTCGTTATTCTAATAAAAAAGAGAACGTTGGACGGCTCCACGTTATATATATACATAAAAAAGGTAACGCATTACCGTTACCGTAACCCGAAAAAAACAAAAGGAATGTTACCTCTGCCGTAGCTCCGGAATCATCAGTTTTAATCAATGTGTCTTTGCTGTAGAAGTTCACAAGGAGAATTTTAAATCTCAAATTTATGTTTCACACATACTAACCCAAGCGAGGTTTATACTCAATGTTCAATCAACGATAATTATTTGTACAAATGTACTGAACCTTAGCAATGTTATATAGAAGCTTAATAACGCCTGCTCATGTGATGGTTTCTGACTCTGCAGTGACCCTGGGTGAAACAATTTTCTTTTCATTGGAGCATTATACACAAAGTGAGGTTCAATAATCTCCGGTATTCACAAAGAAGCTATCACTGAACTCTCAGGAAATTTATAACAATCGGCCTTTTCTTGATCCTTCAGCCCCATCAATAAAGCATGTCGAAATCGGTACTGTTTGTCCTAGCCACCGAAATGGCCCGCCACGCGCCAGTAGGCAATCACGGAGGCCTACATTGGTGCCTTTTTATTCGGGAGGGGGGGGGGGACTTGGGAGATGTCGTGGAGAGGAGGGGGGGGGGCACACAAGTTTGTGACACCACACAGTAAAAAATTTTACACCCAAAAGGGTGTAAAAAGGGTGCTTTTACGAGAAAGCACCTTTTGCAACACCCTTTAACACCCATAAATGGCCGATTGAAAAAAAAGCACCCATTTGTTTGGGTGCTTGCCTCGATAACACCCTAAAATAGGCTCTAAGGGTGCTTTTGTGCCTGAGAAGGGTGTAGGTGACGATTCATCAGATGGAATATGCAGCACAAGAAGAACACATTATTATAATATTTGGGATTTTACGTCTCGAAAACCTCAATATGATTATGAGGGTCGTCGTAGTGGAAAGCTCTAGAGATTTTGACCATTTGGTGTTCTTTATTGGGCGCTGATATCGCACAGTGCACAGACTTCTAACTTTTCACCTCCATCTGAATTCGACTGCCACGGCCGGCATCGAACCCGCGACCTTCGGATTGGCGGCCGAGCAGCGTAGCTACTGCACGAATATGTGGACCTTGCGTTAAATGACGGCCTAGACTTAGAATGTGTGAAGGTGCTCTCCGAATACAGCAGAATACCAGCAGAAGCAAATCGGGTTTCATCTATAATGGCAATTAACTGAAATCCACGTTACGAAAGCTCACCTTAGCGTTGGTTATAAGCTACATGTTTGCTGTGGATTATATACAGGAACATAATGTTCACCCGAGTATGGGTGTGTGTGCGTGAGCCTGCGCGTGTGTTCGCGTGTAAGCGCGATTGTGTGTACACCCGTGCATGTGTGCGTGCGCGTGTATGTGCGAGTCCGTGCTTGTGTTAAGCGTGCCTGTGCACATGTGTACGCCCATGCATGCGTGCGTTTACGGTCGCGTGTGTGTGTTGCCGTATGTGTGTATACGTGTATGTGTGTGCGCCTGTGAATAAGTATGCGTGTGTACCAGCCCGTGCGCCCTCAAATTTCTTGTGTGTGTGCGGGGGGGGGGGGGCACTGCTTCTTAGTGTTTAAGGTCCCACACCTGTTCAGACTGGGAGTCTATATGGGAGGTGGCTTAAGAAATGGCGGTGGTCAACGCACTGTACACGGACTATTCAGTACATGGAAAACAGCTGCACATTTTCGTACCTCATCATTGCTTACGAACTTGCTGTGGTAGCTGATTAGGTCCGCTGAGGCGCTTCTACGCTCGAAAACGTGGGTTATGACCAATTCACACGGAAAGCTGTCACTGCACTTATGCACAACCATCGTTTATATTAACAACGTTTAACAAGAACGTGCCCTGCCTTTGCTACAGGTGCTTAGCTAGCTGATTGGGCAACCATAAGGAATTATGTGCTGATCATGTGGTCAGCAAAAAGTTTGTTATAACAGCCTCGGCACGTTTCGTGGTGCGTGACAAGCCTTCTAAACATCCGCGGCTGTGGATTAATTTGTTCCAGCTTCGACTACGCATTCAGTGTTTGCGGCACCATACGCGGAATTGCCAGACACAGACAATGCGAAAAGAAATTCCTCTGGAAAAAGGTGTAGCGATGCTCTCCCGCTAATGCCACCGAGGACGAAATAATTATTGTTTCTGGCCATTCCATGGTGCACTTTGTTTTCCACAAGTTTTGCTTCACTATTTTTCGCCCGCTGCAATCGCATTCCGTCAAAATACTCAAAGAACCCGAGGCTGGTAAAGAACCTGCGTCGCTGTGCGACTGGCTGGAAGGAGAGTTGCCGTTTACAAGGAGTCGATCCGCGTCGAACGGCCGTCCGCCGTATACGCCTCAGCGTTTGCCTTTCGGCGCCGTCCTGGCGGGTTTCCTGCTCCTCCCCCCCCCCCCGCTAACCCCGGCCAGCGTTGCTCCCACAACGGCGGCGTAGATAAGCGAATAGTTGCGTGAACACCTGTGTCGACAGCTGCGGCGCCGCCGCCAGACTGCCTCCTCCTTCTCTCTCTCAACGTTTCTCTCTCTGTCTCATCGTCTTTCAAATGCGTTGCGTTGGTCTGGGGTCTTGGTCGCTGTGTGGGTTCTAGCGAACAGGCGCATATTCAATGGTGGTCGCGCATGACACCGAGTTCGAAGTGACGCTCGGATTAAGGAATATTCATGGAGTGGCGGACACGGACAACGTGGGCCTGTTAACGGTGAGTGTACTGTTTTTGTAGGTAGTAATCATACAGAGCTAGCTGGGCGCCTGCAGCAGTTCTGCCGAAGTAGGCTGCCAGCCATTTACAACAGCATGCGTTCGCGGGCCTGTTGCAGATGCCCGATTAAACGTGTGACTTAACGAGTTCACACTGCTATGCGCGATGCTGTGTAAGTGCCTGCATCACTCATACAGTGAGTGATGCGATCACTTAACAAGGGCGGGATTAGTTGCTGATCGCACATTGTCTCTACACTGCACAAAGTGATTGATATTGTTTTAAGATGTGCTTTGGGCTACATCGTAATAACATTTCTATTAATACACAAATGTGCAACGTGCTTCTGTAGGTGTAAGCGTAAAAAAAGAAAGAAAAAGAAAAACTTATGTACAGAGGCGCACTGTACGAAATGGCTTTTTTTGCTTAAAGACAGTAAAGTTGGAAGTGCTGATATGCCGCGATGCTCCCAGCATGTGCGCCTCGGTCTTCTAAGCTATTTAGGACAAGTGTCACCAGCAACAGGGAAAGATCTAGCAGACTTCCAAAGGCGCGTTGTTGTGGCCATCGCCGTGCGTTGTTTTCCCTCGTTTCTGTTTGGTGTTTTCGGGCTTTGCCTTCATCTGCGATAACGTTCGGCGTTATAACAGAATCGAGAGAGTATACGTGACTGTAGGAGCTATGTGCGGTAGCTCTAGCATAAGCCATGGCTGCTGCAACGTAGACGGCGTCCGCGCGCGTTGGTGTCGTTCGAGCGCTTCTACTGGCTTGATTGTGTTTAACTGGGTATTTAGGCACAAGTTACATTTGTAAATCCCGTGGTCAATAATCGCTACTAGCGTGCGCCTGATTGCCATCAGAGGATGGGCTTGGTTGTCGAAATATGCCAGACGCTTTTTCTGAAAGCAAGGTTTGAAAAATTTTTTTTAAAGAAATACTTTCATACGTGCTAGGCAGTGCCTATTGCAGGCCCGCAACTCTTTAAAAACTGGACGAGCTATCACACCTTTTATCAAATTACAATGAATTAAGATGATTGAATTATAGATGACGAATTTATGTGCTAGGTTAGGTGCACAAAACACACGTTCGCAGCCCTACGTCTAGAAAGCAGGCAAATAGGAAGCACAGCGTCAAATTTGGATCAGATTCCATTGACGGAGCGTCTTGTGAGGGTAGAAAGAACGAGAAAATTGTTCATTTTTGATGCCCTTAAGGAGGCAGTTAGAATTGCACTGATTGGTGATTTGTAACAATTCCTGAGATTGTTAGAGGCGTGATTAAAGTCAGTAAATCTTTTACTTTTTTTTGCAGACCTCTTCGCTAGTTCCTCGCCCAAGATCATTTGTTCTCATGTAAAAGAGAAAGCAGAGATGTCTTCACTGTTTGTACATGAAGAGGTAAGTTTCTTGGGCGTTTTGATTATAGCTACATGTTCTGACCCTTGTACTTTAAGAATTGTTTTTCACACTGGCTCACTACCCTAGAAGGAATTTGATTCTTAAGTGAGTTCAGGCTTTCGTAAGTGCCATTTTTGAGCTGTAGTCTTACACTTCACCTCATTTCGGGAATTTGCTGTATGCTGGAAAACTCTTATCGTTATCATACGAAATTATTGGAATGTATGGGTTGTATGCTTCGAGTTCAGTGTAATGTCAATTACACGCCATTTCGAAGGATACACACTGCGCATTCCTTATATATGGTGCTGCCAGAACAGCACGAACATCCTTTTATGAGAAGTCATATTTGCTCTTATTACAGGATGAGAGGGTGCCGCTGACGTCCTGTGTAGTCTACCCTGGCCCCAGCCTAGAGCAAGCCTACTTCCTGAACCTCCACATGGATAACCGAAAAATCTTCCGTGTCAGTAATGACGAAGAAGGAGTGACAGCACTGATGAGTTGATTTTTTTTTATTTTGAACATCGTCTACGGCCGCAAGGCCTTTAACAACCACCGTAATTGAGGTGCTTTTTCTCGGCGTGAGTTTGAAGTTTATCAAAGAAGTTGTTCAGGCAGTACGACGCTGAAAATTTTAGTGTCACAATGCCTGAACAACTTTTTCTAGTGTGGTCATGGTAGATGAACAAACATTGTTATTTGTGTAAGTTATTTTGCTTGAATATAGCTGGACCATTCCATGCCAAACGTCCCAGCCACTTTGGCGACCATCTGAATTGTATTTGAAAAAAAAAAATGTGCTGACTAACTGCGTTGAAAACAGTGAACTGCTAGAATATTTCAGCGAGAAAAAAAGTTTTGTTCTTGTGGCTGGCTTATAACTTCCTGGCATAGCCGTCTGTGCGCTGTTTGTGGAAAATTTCGTTTTAAAACTACCGCTTATTTTTTCTAAAGCAAATTCGGTCTACCTGTTAAGTAAATGTGCTTCTGTAAGGTATTTGAAGCTCAATAATAGTAGTGCATTTTTTTGCCACATTCGCTTCCAAGAATAAAGCCAAAATGTGTTATGTTTGCATTTTTTATTGCAATATTGCACTTTGTATGAATATTTGAGCAGCAAATACTTACTCCACAGAAGGTATATTTTCAGTGAAAAATATCTTTATACCTCTCAAGCTGCTGAAATATACTAGAAAATATCACGAATTTCACAAAATCGTGATTTTCGTCTGTATTGAGATGCAATTTGCTCCATGTTGTGGTACAATGAAAACTCATCATTATACCTAAACTTTAAGAAAATGAAATTCTTTCTGTAATAAAAATCTTATCGCAAAAAGGACAGGAAAGAGCGCTGTCAACTGTATTTTATTGAAGGTGCTACGAGCGTTTTTATACTGAGCACAAGACCAGGGCTCATCTGCAACAACACATGTGTGACCATGACAAAATAATTTAACCGAGAAAAGAATACTCTTTTTCGGAAAAGATATGTGAAGGTGTACTGATGCATTGATCCTTGGCCTTCCTGATAAAGAGTTCTAAAATCTCTCATTTTTCTGCTTGCTTTTTTTTTTCAAAAACCGTGTTTTATGAAACCTAGGACTACACTTACATTCTTTACGGTGTCCGGCCATGAGACTACTATAGCCCTTCTTAACATTTAAAGCATGCTGTCTTGCTTGATCATTGAAGCATTGCCCAGTTTGTCCTATGTTTACTTTTCCACGTGTTAGCGGTATCTCATACACATTAGAGTGGCATTCAGTAAACCTATTCTAGTGACGAATGACGCAAGATTGACTATTCCTGTTGCTGTAAGTACATGCACTTTTGAAAGCTTGCAAGGGGTGGAAAACAACAATGTCATATCTGCTGGTTCTTTTCCTAAAATTGTGAGACACCTTATGTACGTAGTACTCTGTGACATGCAAAGGTGATTGGTCATTCTCTTTTTCTTTTGGTCCTGTTTCCTTTAACTTTACTTTCTGCAGGAGGGTTTCGCAAACAAGTGTGATGATGCTGTTGGGGGATTGGCTGGTGCTGTCAGCCCAGGAGTGCTAAGAATGTTCTGCCTTTTGATAGTGGGCATTCAAAATTAGTAGAAAGAGGAATTGATACCACATGTATTCGGCCACCCTTCAGAAGTCATGTTAGCACAAGGGTAAGGTCAGGCTTAAAAACCAGATTAAAAGACTAAAAGATGCTGGGTATCCCAACAGAATCATCACACCCGTTTGCGAAATCCTCCTGCTGAAAGTAAAGTTAAAGAAGACAGGACCAACAAAAAACAATGACCAAAGTCTTTGCATGTTATACCACATCACGTGTCTCACAATTAAACAAATAGCCAGCAGATATGATATTAGCGTGTTGTTTTCCACCCCTTGCAAGCTTTCAAAAGTATGTGTACTAAACAGCAACAGGAATAGTCAATCTTGCCCCATTCGACACGAGAATAGGTTTACTTAATGCCAATTTAACGTTTGTAGAAGTATTTTTTATCAGGTAAACCAATGATCAGTGCATCACTACACGTTCATTTATCCTTTCCCAGAGGGAGTATTCTTTTCACAGTTAAGATTATTTTTGTAGTGCTCACACGTGCCGACCTGCATGAACACGGTTCTTGTACTCCGTATAAAAGCGCTCGTAGCACATTAATTAAATTCAGTTGACAGTCGGTGCTCTTCCTAATGTTGTCCCGCTGTGACTAGCACACAACCACGATGAACCAACTCTCCCAAATTAAGCTCTTGTTACGTAACACGTAGACCGAGTTTCGTATGGAAAGAAGGAGCGGTGCTTTTAGAATAAAATTTTTCACATGCAACACCTAGACGGCATTCGGAAGTTCAGAAGGCAGCCACGTGACCAAATATTTTTCCTCCCCTAAATATTCCAGAAGTTCACTATTTTCAATGCAGCACGAGTTTTTCGAATACATTTGAGATGGTTGCCAAAATGGCTGGGACATTTGGCATAAAGTGACCCATTTGTGTCATTAGCCATAATTATGCATTACCTCTTTTGTTTTTTGTGTGTCCTGACTCAGTTTTGTGTTCGTTTTTAGCTTATTGTGTTTCTGATCCTTGTATTGGTTTCTTAGGTATTCGCTAAAGTTATATGTGCGAAAACCCGTATATGTTTGCATGTACATCATTTCTCATAACCAATTGTTATACATCCAGGAATACAAAGCTTAAACCACTGTGATTGTATACATTTGAAAACACTATCCATATATATTTTTGTGTGCATCACTTCTTGGGAACGATTGTGTACATGAAGGCGTATATAGTGAAATCATGGTGATTGTATATATTTGAAAGAATCATAAGTATATATTTGCCTGTATTTCATTCATATTAACCGATTGTGTTGAAGTAGTATTAAACTGCAAACCACTGGGATTGTAGATACTTGAAAGAATTATAGGGATATATTAGCGTGTATTTCATTTGTAGTCTCTATGTACTTGAAGCAGTATACTTAACTGAAACAAGTGTAATTGTATGTTGCAAAGAATTGTCAATAAAGTGAAACTGAAAAAATATAAACATTTGAGGTGTTGCATGTGTAGTGTACGTATACGTGAACGTATATCTGGTGAAAAAGTTGTGTGGCAGAAGAAAAGTTTATGTTTTATTTGCCTATTAAATAAACACTATATGCAAGGGCAGCAAGGCTTCATTTTCTGTAACGCGCATTATGCATATACTGTGAAGTATATATAGATCCAGCACAAGTTCATGCACGATTGTATGCGTTTATATTTTTGCCCCCACGCAATGAATGGAGCTCGACAGGTGGCGCACCATCGATATTCAGGACCACTTTCTTCAAGTAGTGTGTAATCAGTGCATGCTGATATCTATTAGTGCAGTCTAAAAGAATACTGCCACCCCTGCCATGGGCACTCAACACCCTTGTGCACCCTTCTCGCACCCTCCTCAGAGGGTGCTAAAAAGTGATGGACATCGAAGGCACCCTTTCTTAAGGGTGTTTTTACAACACCCTACAGTTTTTTCACATGTACACCCTATTCTAAGGGTGCATGGTAAAGCACCCTTTTTGGAAGGTGCTGAAATAACACCCTCAGGGTGTCGTCCACGGGACAAGCTCATTTACACCCTTCTGGGTGTAAAAATTTTTACTGTGCAGAAGTGCCTTGCAGACGCGTAAGTAGAAAAATCACGAAGGGGGACACACATCTTGCAATAGCAGCCATTTGTTTTAATATGTTGCATGTTTTATTTTTGTTTATATAAGAATTAAAATCATGCCTTGAAATCAAATTGACAAACGAACGTAGGTTCCCAGCACTCGTAATTGCTTTCTTCTATTGAGTCTTTTCTGGAACCAATCGAGAGTGGCATTTGCGATTTCAACTGTTTCACACACCTGATGGGTATTGAGCACGTGTACACACTACAAAAAAAGCATTAAAAAGTTGAATGTTTTATACATACTTATCAAGCATTCTTATTTGTGACGTTTTTAAGAGAAATTTTAATGGGGCCCACTTGCAAGGGGTGTCCCCCTCCCCTGTCTATGCACAAAGGGGTCGGGGAGTCAACGTTCTCTGCAGGCGTGGTCAACGGGCGTCCAGGTCGTGACAAGTATGGGCTGTGTATATGAGCAATTATTACATTTGCTCTCATCTGAACATATCACCATCGGCAGGTTTTGGTCTTCGGGGGATGCAAATTCTTTTTTCAACTTGCATCACGGCTGAGGGAGGGGGTCATGTTGGTATCGCTAGAGTGGGTAGCAAGTGCTGGTGTGGTTTGAAGGGGTCAAGTGCCCTTTTTGCACTACCCGCCTCGCCCAAGCCCATGTCTACACTTCATTCATTGAACACTGTGGTGAGGACTAATTGAATAAATGCACAGATTTGTTTTCTTCCGCATCTTATACCGCTGCATAAAACATTCTCAGATTGTGAAAATTTGGTATTTTGATTCGTTTGAAGGAAAGTATCATTCAAGGCACGACAGATACTCAAAACGGCGGTTTCCTGCAATCGCAATAAGAAAACTCGTAGCAGATATGCTTCTTTTGTCGTGCAGCGTACAATGTAAAAGTGAGATCAGATTCGAAAAAAAGTGAACTGAGTGACGTACGTCGGTGCTTCCTCAATGTTCAATGAAAAAAGGTTTCATGAAGTATAACGTAGCCAACAACAGAAACAAACTGCTGCATCTTAATTGAAGAACAAGCAAAGTGCTGCACATTCGTGGTAGAACTTGGACATAGATTGGAATACGCCTATTTTATTATGAAAGCGAAATAAAAACTATTTTACAAAACCCTTTGCATTCATCGTGATGTCGACAGATCTGTGTAGTGTCAATTATGCTATTTGGATTAAAATCCTTTACTTTCAACTAATTCAGTAACCTGTGGCAGAAGAGCCTTTTAAATTTTTTTGTTTCTGCTTCCGCGCCGCTGGCGCCGCCGCCGCCGATGAAAATTGGCCGCGCGCCGCCGCCGATGAAATAACCGGCGTGCGCCGACAACGCCGCCGCCGCCGGTGGAAATCGCCTCGGCGCACACCTCTAAATCACGACATCAGGAAAACCTTTCTACTCACTACACTTGTGCTAGTGGGGGCCTTGGGGCGCCTCGCAGGGGTTGCTTTTGCGCCCATTTTTTGCCGTGTTTCGAGGTGTGCTTGTGTTCTGTGTTTGTTTTTTGTGTTCTGCTGGTGCTGCTCATTGCAAAGATGAGCTATACTCAAGGGAGGACGTGCGACGTCGTATTGTGGATCACTCGCCAGGTATGTACCAAATTCCTGCGGTCAGCGCTCTGTTAGTGCTACGTTTTTTTGTAACATGTGGACGATAAGTAAAGTTTGTCAGCGTAGCGAACCTGTTTGTGTGTATCGCTTCATCAGGATGAAGGCAAGTTTGTGCGAAGTTATGTGTGGGCGAGCTTTTTCTTTTGATTGAAGCATGGGTCAGTGTTTATGTGTGCACAGCGGGAATTCGGCGGCAGATTTGAGCAGAGAATGGCGGCAGCCGCCTCTGTCAGCAGGGGTGTTGGAAGGGGGCCCTGCTCGCGATGGACTACTATTTTGGGTAAATAATTCTTGGCCGAAGACGGTGTTTGTTAGCTCTAAACGTTGACCACGTCTAGAGCGCGTGTGTTTGGATCGGTTTCTTTATATATATATATATATATATATATATATATATATATATATATATACCGAAAAGTGGAGGACGGGCAAAACGAATTTTTTTCATTTTCCGTATACGTTTCAGCCGGGGACCGCCCTTCATCAGGAAAAAATATATATATATTCTTAAATAAAATAGCTTTCGTGGCCACGGCAGACGCGCAAAACTGCGTTGCTACAGCGCCGTATAGTTTCGCTGTAGCAAAATAGTGAGTGTTACGAACGAAAGCGCACCGAAAAGCGAGAATATCCCAATGACACACGAGCAAACCTCCGAGACTGCCAAATTAATATCAAACTCAAAAAAGCACACGATGGACGTAGCTTTAGCAGCTGATTATTGTTACGGCTGGATGTAACTTATGCCTTTTGCAAAAGCTACGTCTAAACGTAACAATAAAAGCCGTTAAAATTACGTCCAGCGTGACAACTATACAAAACGGGCTTGTTAGACCCACCAGACCAATCGGCAGTTGTGACGCAGATGGCTAAGGCAGCACGTACAAGATCATGGGGTCGTTGGTTTGAGCCCCTCCATAACTTTTTCTTTTTTTTGCACAAGTGCTTTTTTAAACTTTGCAGCATTATTGTTCTATGGGCACCGCTTATATTTTTTTCTCGGTGACAAATATTTCTCGCTGTGCGTGATTGTTTTTGTCGTATCTGTGCGTGTTTAGGTCGTATGTAAAAGGTGTTGCGCGACTGAAACAATCAAGTATTCTCTTCTTGCTGTAGCGGCCACAAAAAAAAAGCATTTCTCTGTAATTAGTTGAAGTTCCATGAAACTCTAGCAGATGCAAACATCACCGTGGTACCATGGACGGAACGCAAGCAGTGGCTACGGTTATGTCTAGACCATTGGCTCTAGTTACGGCTGGACGTAAAAAAAGCGCTGGCTATAGTTACGTCTGACCGCTTAATTCAGCGAGCGAAAGTGTCAAATGCTGCCGTAGCAGATGCAATTGTCGCCATAGATATATGGTGGGTACCGTGCATGTAACGCAAGCAGTGGCTATAGTTATGTCTAGACGTAGCACTACCGCTAGCTATAGCTACTGCTGGACGTAACAATAGCGCTGGCTATAGTTACGTCTAGACGTAACGATTGTGGTGGTTATAGTTACGTCTGGACGTAACGATTGCGGTGCTTACAGTTACGACGTAACTGTATGACGTACGATGTAACTACGTCGTAACTGTACGACGTAGTTACGACGTAACGTAACTCTAACCACATTGTTTTTTTTTTATTTTTGCAAGTCTGTTCATATTGTGTGTCATAGAAGTGAACCTGTCTAAGACAGTTTCATACGCTGTACTTCCTTTTTTTAATTGCTATCACGAATCCTTGTGGGTAGCTGAACGTATGCAGGTGTATGCATCCGTGCCGGCACGCACCTTTGAACTACCGTGCTACTCGAGTTGTGTTCGCATGCGGCATGTTGCTTCATCTCAGGTAGGACTCGCAAAGCTTGCACTTATGTTTAGGTAGTCATGCTGCCCGTTTAGTCAAATCTGAGCTTACAGCATACAGCCGCAACATCGGTTGCCTGATTCGGCCAGAACTTGTGAATTCTGAGCCGATCGCTAAAATTGAACTGTATTTTTGAACAAATCTTTGATGGCTAATTGTGGCCGAATCTCTGTATCTTATCTGTGTGAGCCATAATTTGATCATTAGTCCATGCGGTTGAGCACATTTGATTTTATTCAGCTTGTCTTCACTATGCTTGGATTTCGTTCTTTTGTTTTGGTTTATTAAATATTGTTTGCGCCTCGCCTAACCTTGGTGTTCAAACTTTGCTAAACACTTTTACATGTACAAACAATAAGAACAGTTGAGACCACCACCTCCAATGAAATTTTCTGATAGATGACAAGCTTAAACTCATCTGGTCTGGAACAGACATGAAAAAAAAATTAAAAACCACACACTGACCATAAATAAAAGCAAAATGTTTGTCACTTATGAGCATGGCGCCTGTACGGAGGCCAACACGCTGTAGTTTTATTTGCTTTCAATTGTGGCCAGCGTGTTGTTTTAATTGCATTCACATCAGAAGACAAGCTTAAGTAAATTCTCTAGGCATACGCTACTGTTGTAGAAGGGATGTCTGGTGCTTGCAGAAACGAAAATTTTATTTATCACTATAAACTCTAGATAATGTTATACAGCACAATATGCATGCATAAGGAATGCATGTGTGCTGTTAGAATCTAAATTGGACATTGTATTCATCTGAGAATCATGAATATCGACTGAGTGTTCCTAAGCTGTCTGCATTGAAGCAAATATACATCGCAAATCAGTCTCATATACTGCTTATTGTGTATTGCTAAATCGCGGCCAATAGCTTCCAAGATTCTGGTTATCGGAGATTGTTGCAGAAGCTTGCATGCTTTGTTGGGATGGTATGTTGTTCAATATGGATGCCTTTTATGTCTTAGCATTCCCACTTTTTTCTCATACACTCATAACACAGCCTGTGATAAATGGTGCTTGAGGGGTACTGCCAATTTAGCCAACCCGAATTATTGAAACTGATGGCCATTATTTAGCAGCAAACAATAGTAATTTTGTGAAATCAAATTCTGATAATATAGCGATAATCGTCTCAATGTAAGCCACTGATAGAAAGCTACATTAGCTTTATTCAAAATAAAATGCAAAATTTAATTTTATGTTACCTGCAATGAATACTTGATAAAAGTGCATACCATCATGTATGTGCTGTCATATCACTAAATTGGCATGTATACGCACTATGCAGCAGCGCTATTCAAGCATATTTGTGACATACCTGTAATGTGGAAATTGCATTTTCTTTTTAAAGTTGCAGCTGTTCTCACCAAAAACATTGAGGAAGTTTTTCTTGTAACTTGTCTGGTTTTCGTACATCCTGCTCTTTTAAGACTCATTGTTTCTGATCATTCTAAAAAAACTGCCAATTAAAGCTTTACTAACCGACAAATTTCACTAAATTGTTTTTTTTTTCATTGCAGTCTATACATGCTCGTCGTACGGAGAGTGGGAAGACGTCCGGACTAGCCTGTCATCAATGCTGGCTTGTGGAAAACTTGGCTGCTGGTGCACAGCAGCTGCGCATAGTTTCTGTTTTCTGTGAAAAGGGAACTTCACAGAACCACCTGGTAGCGGTATTCAAGGAGCACACATGTTCAGGATGTTCAAAATAACCATTTTGTTTTTCCTTTAAAAAAAGAAGTCAGCGCTGTAAGTTATGTGTGTAAAAACCATCTTTGCAGACAGCAATGCATCCAGTGGGACGCAATGTGAGACAATAATTATCATTGTCAGCAGTGCCGTTGAGTAAGATTAATTAATGAACTTATTCGTGACCACCGCAGGTTGTCACATATGTGTTGAATATTTCACCGAGTCACATTTCTACATAACTTCTATTATAAGAATTTTAGCATGCCTGTGCTCAGATATCCTGCTGAAAAGTTTAGTTGCGGCTTGCAACAGTATGTATGCAGGAAAGTGAGAACTAGGACAGACTCCCTGATTTGACTGATGCATTTAATCTGACCATAAGTCAAAGGCATGTGTGAACATTATAATAACGGTTTTTTACTTTTGGCTGGCGAAAGCAATAACTGGCTGCTTGTCTCACCAAGAAGTAATATTTTGCTGATCCTAACTGCCTTGCATGTGTAATCATGAAAAGCAAAGTTAAACTTTAGAACGGTATATCTAGAAACATAAACATGCTCAAAGAGTTTTTCCAAGTGGGACTGTGTAGAAACACGCCTGCCTCCAACTTTCCAATGCAGACATACCCGCTTGTTTCAGTTACTAAAATTTCAATAATCTTAGTTCATTGGGCAACTGACAGCATTATTTTTTTCTTTGTGTCCCACTGGACACAACTTATCTGGAAAGTGTTTTTTTCTGCTCTTGG
The DNA here is from genome assembly GCF_043290135.1 of Rhipicephalus microplus. Lineage (NCBI taxonomy): Eukaryota > Metazoa > Arthropoda > Arachnida > Ixodida > Ixodidae > Rhipicephalus > Rhipicephalus microplus. The sequence goes on along the minus strand of NC_134710.1, from coordinate 62,542,074 downwards.
AGCTGAATATCAGTTCAACTACAAAGCACATTTCTGAATGTGTCAGTGCTACTTACTAAGCTCTTTAATGCATATTTAGGTTTTTCAAGATCCACTAAGTAAGTTGCTCTCCACACTTGCATGTCATGTTTTAATTTATGCCTTGTTATTGTTGACTGAACATTGTTAATGATAACTAATAGAAGTCATTCTGGAATATTGTAACTTGAGTTCATGGATTGAGGGGGGGGGGAGTGATAGGTGAATTTTTATAACTACATAGTAATATCTGCTTGCTATACTTTTTGTGAAGTTACTCGGATCCTGCAAGATCACAACTTACTGATCTGGAAGAGCCACACTTTCCTAATGTATCGAAATTCATTATAGTAAATGTGAGTATGTCGCTTCAAAAAAACGTTGCTTCAGATTTAATCATTTCGTTTAGAATAAGCAACCTCAGCAATTGCTGTTGTCATTGTTCATTTAACACGAATAAGATAGACGTTTTACTTCCTCCAAACACGTTTATATCATTCATCTCATACAATATCAGATGCAAAAAACACGAAATATACTTGGCATGTGTTCGATCGCATAACAGTGGACTCGAGCCTTTTGGAAATTTCAGTGACTGCAACTTCAGTGATGGCGATTGAGTGAGCAGTTATGAAGTGAATATAAAAACTGTGAGACGAAAAGAGCGATGAAAGGCGGGAAAATGCGAACACAACTGTTTGCGTCCCTGCGCTTTTGAATGTTTTTGTCTATTTCTGTCACGACGTTCTTAATGATAATGCCACTTATTCAACCTTACATTCAACAGTGAACATATAATCGGAACAAATGATCGTGGCATTTTTTATTTTTTTACTTCTTTACACCTTTGCCTAAAAAACCAGTTGAAAATTGCTTCACAGTTAGGTAGGCGATCATTTTCAGGGATAATATCCGAGTGAGTGCATATTAGTTGGCAACACTCACACACACAAAAGGTTTACGTTCACTCCCCCACAGCCGCAGGCGGCGAACGTTTTTGCAAACAGGAGTTTTGACACCACCTTCTTGTTTTCTCTTCGCTCTAGTTTTTTTTTCTGATTCCCGCCTTATCTCTAGTTTTCTTCTAATGCCTGCTTTTAAGCCCTTGGTATATTTGTCATTAGTTTCGGTTATTTCCAAACGCTGACGCGTTGGGATGTCGTGCATCTCCCACAAGGCCATGTGGAACTGATGTTCGCTTTAGTAAAACCACTCGAGCACCCCTTCCAGTGAAGAAGTTCGGCTCTCTGGGGTCATTTGTGGAACGGTACACAGACTCAAACTTACATCTGCAAAACATGCAAAGGCAAAAAGGTGCCGCAAACCAGCTGGTGGGCGATAAGATTTTATATTTGAAAAAAATATATATAAATACTGGCAGCTGACACACACGTTGAGTGCCTCGAGCCGGGAGATTGTGAGGAGGGTCGTTCTGGAAGGAGCTGCGGTATAGGGAAAAAAAAAGATCATCGGCATAAACGATCTGCTATAATCGTCTCTGTTTACTTTTGATGTTATTTGTTATTGTTGTTTTGTTCTGCCTCCATCTTGTGTGCCCAACTTTTGGCTTATGTGTCTATTAACAATAAAATCATTCATTAGTTATTTTCATATTAGCCTCTCCACGGGCCTTGGCAAATCCCAATAGCACTCATACTCACTTATCTTCTGGCAGTTTCCGTCATGCGGTTCTGTCATTAAATACTCTTTATTTGTTCTACTATGTATCATCGACAAATTGGCACCTGTGCTCGCTGAAACGAAGGCACATGTACTTGACTGCCCTACAGCAGCCATGTTTTTGCGATTTGTAAAAATTAAAACGTGGTTGTCACTTGACCGGCCGCATATATATATATATATATATATATATATATATATATATATATATATATATATATATATATATATATTAATGAGATCCAACAGACAGTAATGCCAAGGAATGTACAGGAGAAGTTATTAGACCCAATGGAATGTAAATAAGAAGAAAGAAAAGTGGATAAAAAATAACCAGCCGTGAGCAGGAATCGAACCTACGACCTTCGAATAACGCGTTCGATGTTCAAACCACTGAGCTACCACAGCGGCCTTCCCTCCGTCCACTTTTTTGCGTTTATATGTGAATTTAGAAGTAGAAGTGACAGTCAGCGTCTTCTATAAGCCAAGCGACGAGTGTGAAAACACTCTTTTTATGCGCATGTTTGGCGTCACGTAGCACATGAACTTATTATGAGCACACCGCTGATTAATAGTCCCTCGTACACAACCTAATGACACCAAGTCTGCCAGTACGAGACCCTCGTTTAATGAAATAAGGCAAAGAAGTGTATACCTAAGGGCTCCTTTTTCCGTGTTTTAACACAATATTAATGAGATCTAACAGACAGTAGTGCCAAAGAATGTACAGGAGAAGTTATTAGAACCAATGGAATGTAAATAAGAAGAAAGAAAAGTGGTTGAAAAAAGAACCAGCCGTGAGCAGGAATCGAACCTACGACCTTCGAATAACGCGTTCGGTGCTCTAACCACTGAGCTACCACAGCAGCCTTCCCTCCATCCACTTTTTTGGGTTTATATGTGAATTTAGAAGTAGGAGTGACAGTCAGCGCCATCTATAAGCCAAGCGACAAGTGTGAAAACACTTTATTTAGCGCATGTTTGGCGTCACGTAGCACGTGAACTTATTATGAGAGGGCAGCTGATTAATAGTCCCTCGTACACAACCTAATGACACCAAGTCTGCCAGTACGAGACCCTCGTTTAATGAAATAAGGCAAAGAAGTGTATACCCAAGGGCTCGTTTTTCCGTGTTTTAAGACAATATTAATGAGACCTAACAGACAGTAATGCCAAGGAATGTGCAGGAGAAGTTATTAGAACCAATGGAATGTAAATAAGAAGAAAGAAAAGTGGATGAAAAAGATAACCAGACGTGAGCAGGAATCGAACCTACGACCTTCGAATAACGCGTTCGGTGCTCTAACCACTGAGCTACCACAGCGGCCTTCTCTCCATCCACTTTCTTGTGTTTATATGTGAATGTAGAAGTAGGAGTGACAGTCAGCGCCATCTATAAGCCAAGCGACGAGTGTGAAAACTCTTTTCATGCACATCCTTGGCGTCACGTAGCACGTGAACTTATTATGAGCGGGCAGCTGATTAATAGTCCCTCGTACACAACCTAATGACACCAAGTCTGCCAGTACGAGACCCTCGTTTTATGAAATAAGGGAAAGAATTGTATACCTAAGGGCTCGTTTTTCCGTGTTTTAACCCAATATTACTGAGATCTAACAGACAGTACTGCCAAGGAACGTACTGGAGAAGGTATTAGACCCAATGGAAAGTAAATAAGAGGAAAAGAAAAGTGGAAGAAAGAAAAGTCTTCTACGTCTTCTCCACGAAGACCAGCGAAGAGCGGGGGTTCCCGCTGATGTCCGTGTATGTAACTAGGAGGGGCAGCTTGCGTCGGTGCGTGGTTGATGACATCAGCTCCGGTAGGCTCGGTCTGAGACATGCTGCCTGAGAGTGGGCGCAATCGGCGGCCTGAACGAAGCTCTAGCGGGTAGAGCAGGCTGCGGGAGGTAAGAGGACCAAAAATCCACCTCCACCACGTATGAAGTCTTAGTGGTCTTGGTTGCGACAGCGTTTAATTGAGGAAAGTTCCGCAAAACGAACGGACAGAGCCAGTACACAGACGATGACGATGATGATGACCCAGAGTGGCAATGAGGACAAAGCAACAAGCGGATGATGGTGATTGTGATCATGCAGGGATGTGGACGATGTAAGTACGAAATGCCCACAATATATATATATATATATATATATATATATATATATATATATATATATATATATATATATATATATATATATATATATATATATATATTTAGAAAAGTGGGTAAAAAATGACTCCTGCTCACGGCAAGTTATTTTTTTACCCACTTTTCATTTTTTCCATTTACAACATTGGTTCTAATACTTCCCCTATATATTACTTGGCATTCTTGTCTGTTAGATCTCATTATTATTGTGTCAAAACACGGAAAAACGAGCCCTTAGGTACACAATTCTTTCCCTTATTCTCATTAACGAGGGTCTTGTGCTGGCAGACTTGGTGCCGTTAGGTTGTATACGAGGGATTATTGGTCAGCTGCCCGCTCGTAATAAGTTCAAGTGCTACGTGATGCCACACAGGCTCATAAAAGGGTGTTCTACACTCGCCGCGGTGGCTACAGATGGCGCTGACTGACACTCTCACGTTTAAACTCACATATAAACCTAACAAAGTGGCTGGAGAGATAGCCGCCGTGATAGCTCAGTGGCTTGCGCATCGAACGCGTTATTCGAAGGTCGTAGGTTCGGTTCCTGCTCACGGCAAGTTATGTTGTCACCCATTTTTCTTTTTCTTATTAACAATACATTGGTTCTAATATCTTCCCCTATACATTCCTTGGCATTATTGGCTGTTAGATCTCATTATATATATATATATATATATATATATATATATATATATATATATATATATATATATATATATATATATATATATATATATATATATATATATATATATATATATATATATACACTTTATACGCGTTCTTCAGAAGGAGGGTGGTATGGTTTCAACCTACTGACGTGGACTACGTCATTGGGGGTGTTTGCCGACAGGTTAGTTCCGTAGACTAGAATGACCGCATAGGTAACGTCCGTTACTCGTCGTGTGATACGGTAAGGTTTCTTGTACTAAGATGGCAACTTCTTCGGCAATCCAACACGACGAACTGGGTACCAGAGAAGAACTAGAGAACCAGGTAAGAAGTCAACGTCAACATGGTTGCTGAGAGCCTTCTGGGTTGCTTGTGAAGCCGACAGCCTATAGAGCGGGCAATTTGACGTGCGTGGTCGGAACGAGCGATAACATCACGTGCGTATTCACTCGGCGATGGTGTAGTAGTCAGTAATAGGGTGTCCAGTGGTAAGGTCGGATTACGGCCATGGAGCATATAAAAAGGTGAAGAACCTCTGGTATCATGACAAGATGAATTATAGGCGAACGTCACGTGAGGTAGCGCTAAATCGCAGTTATGGTGGTCAGATGAGACATACATCGAGAGCATATCCGTGAGGGTGTGATTTAGGTGTTCGGTAACGCCATTTGTTTGAGATGGTAGGAAGTGGTCAGTTTGTGTTGCGTTGATGAAAAGCGCAAAAGGTCGTTGAGTACGAGTGACTAAAATGCGCGTCCATGATCGGTGAGCAGTCGCCGAGGAGCACCTTGGTGCAGAATTACATCGTGGAGCAAAAAGTCGGCAACGTCAGGAGCAGTGCTGTTGGGTAGCGCTCTTGCGATGGAAAACCTGGGCGCATGGTCTATAGCAATGGCGACCCACTTGTTCCCAGAGTTTGATTCAGGGAATGGTCCGAGGAGGTCTACATCAACACGGAAGAAAGGTTCGGTAGGGATGGAGATCAGGTGAAGGAGTCCAGCAGGGGGTGCGGCAGGTTGTTTTTGACGTTGGCATTTATCGCAGGAGGTCATGCAGTGTCGAACAGACCGCGCGAGACCATGCCAAAAGAAGCGGCGCCGGACGTGGTCGTACGTGCGAGATACGCCCAAGTGGCCGGCAGTTGGTTCGTCGTGAAGCCCATGCAGGACCGCTGAACGGAGATGGTTAGGCACGAACAAAAGTAGCTCAGGGCCATCTGGCTGTACGCTACGACTGTGTAGCGTGCAATTTAAGAGAACGAACATGCGGAGTGACACGTCGTTAGGGTCAGATTCCAGACGGGCAATGAGTGACCACAAGGAAAGATCGCGACGCTGTTCGTCACCAATGTGACGAAACCTGAACGTGGACATGACGCCGGGGCCAGGCTCACTGACCGGTTCATCTGGTTGGTCAACAGGGTAGCGGGACAAGCAATCGGCGTCCAGATGAAGGCGTCCGGGCTTGTAGGCAACTGAGTAGGAGTACTCATGAAGACGCAATGCCCAACGACCAAGTCGTCCAGAAGGGTCCTTCAGTGAAGAAAGCCAACAGACGGCGTGATGATCTGTGACGACAAGGTACGGACGGCCATGCAAGTAAGGATGAAATTTCAAAACCGCCCAGACAAGGGCAAGGCATTCTCGTTCTGTTATAGAGTAGTTACGCTCGAACTTAGAAAGGAACGACGTGCATATGCGATTACACGATCAGTGCCCCGCTGAGTATGGGCCAAAACTTTGCCGATGCCGTAACCGTTAGCACACGTGCGCACTTCTGTAAGAGCATCTGGGTCAAAGTGTGCAAGTATCGGTGGTTTCATTAGAGCGGTGATTAGTCGAGAGAAAGCGTTAGCTTAAAGAGGACCAGAAACGGGACGCCATGTTTGTGGTCTGTGGGTGGGCGTGCGAGTGCCGCAAAGTCTTTCACGAACCGGCGAAAGCAAAAGCGTAGGCCCACGAAACTGCGAACATTGTGGATAGAGTGGGGAACGGGAAAGTTCGTCACTGTGCGTACTTTTGCCGGGTCTCGTCGTACAGCGGAAGCGTCAACAAGGTGGCCCAACACAATAAGTTGAGGAAGACCGAAGCAGCACTTCTAGGAATTAAGGTGGAGGCCGGCATATCAGAATGTTGACAGAATGGTCGAAATGCATTCAAGGTGTGTGGCGAAGGTAGGTGAGAAGATTATCACGTCAACTAAGTAACACAAGCACGTCGCCCATTTAAATCCTTCAAGCAGTGTTTCCATCATTCTCTCGAAGGTTGCTGGGGCGTTGCAAAAACCAAACGGCATGACCTTGAATTAGTAAAGGCTGTCGGGGGTAACGAATGCAGTTTTCTCACGATCCATTTCGTCTACAGCAATTTGCCAGTAGCCAGATTGGAGGTCGAGAGACGAAAAAAGGGTGGCGTCATGAATACAGTCAAGTGCGTCGTCAATACGTGGAAGAGAATACACGTCTTTCTTGGTTATTTTGTTGAGGTGCCGGCCGATAATCAATGCAGAAACGCGAGGAGCCAACTTTCTTCTTTACCAAAACCACAGGGGAGGCCCAAGGGCTTGACGATGGTTCGATGATGTCTTTCGATAGCATGTTGTCCATTTCCTTCTGAATCACTGCTCATTCTAAAAGCGGACACGCGGTAAAGCCGATGGTGGACGGGCGTAGAGTCACCAGTGTTAATTCGGTGCTTGACAATATTATTCTGGCCCAAGGGACGATCACAGATATCAAAAATATCGCCAAAGGAGGCCAAAACGTGGCAGAAAGCGTCGGCCTGATCAGCCGAAAGGTCTGGTCTACTCATATTTCGAAAGATAGCTTCGGCAGAACCAGGTAACCGTGAGACTTCGGCTTGGTCCGGAACAGTTAAAGCGACAACGTTTATGTCATCATCTCTTATGGCAGTGTGTTGAGCAAGAGACATCTGGTGGGGCAACAGTAGAGGAATGAGGCCGAAATTTAGGAGCGGAAGAAACACACAATTGTCCACTATGGTGGCGATGGTATGCGGCACTGTAAGACTGCGTGTCAGTCGTGCGTCTATTATCGGTGTACAGATGTAGTCTCCATCGGGAACTGGAGGGGTTGATGACAGACAGAGGTATGCACAGCTCGAGGCGGCAACCGTACAAAAGTGGTTGGACGCAAGCAGCTGATGGGCTTTTCACAGGCATCAGAGTGCAGGGGAAGGTCGAGGCTGAGCGTGCCAGAAGAACCGTCAATTAAAGCCGAGTGTGCCGAGAGGAAGTCATGGGGGCAACAATCTAGAACAGCAAAAAGGACTGCGGCGTGACAACCAGCAATGTAGACACGAGCAGTGCGCATTCCGTTGACTTTTACGATGCCGCCATCGGCAACACGTAAGGATTGAGTCGTAGAGGGCGCCATAATCTTCTGAAAACGGTGGCGTAGACGTGCGCTCATAATATATAGGTGGGCACCTGTGTCAACAAGGGCAATAACAGGAACAATGTCGACTTTTACTTCAATGAGACTGCGGTGTGTGGGCAGCGTCAGTAGATGATTTCCAGGCGTCGTTGGTATTGTAGCTTCACCTCCATAAGCTGCAATATCTAGTTTTCTTGCTGCAATCGTCCAGAGAAGCTCGGCGAGGACGAGCGCCGAGGCGACGGAGAGCGAGATTGGCAGCGTAGCGGCGATGGGGAGTGGGAGTAGCGGCGACTGGAAGAAGGGGCGTCAGTGAGGAGAGGCTCGCGAGGAGGCGGCGAGTAAAAGTTGGACAATGTAGCGGCTGGACGTCCAGAAGTGGTAGGGCGCATATGAGTAGGGTAGCTCTGACGCAGTGGTTTGGACCAGTGGCGACGGCAATAACGAGAATTATGCCCAGGTTGATGACCGGAAAAGCAGATATGCTGGTCGTCAGGGGTTCACCATAGCGCAGGTTTCCGGAAGGGCAACGATAAAGGAGATCGGCGAGTGTTACCTGAGGGGTATTGGCGTACTTCAGAGTGAGTCACAGGACACGCAGACGGAATACCAAGATTTGCAAACTCCTGCTTTACCACAGCTTGAATTAAGGCTACCGTTGTGTGTGATGGGTTAGTGGCTTGGGTTGTAAAAACAGGCTGTTGAATGGGAGCTGGACGGGCAGATTCAAGCTCCCGACGAACAATTCAGGTGACGTGGTCATAGGTGGGTGGTTAGCGAGCGGCTTCACACGATGAAGTTGCGACCGTGTTGGGAAGTCATGTGAACCTCTGCGTGATACGGCGGCTTTTGGCGTGCTCGAACCACCGGCACTCTTTGATGATTTCATCGATGGTGGTGACGTTAGTGTAGACGAGCAGGTAGAAGGCATTGTCGGCGATGCCTTTGAGCACATTGGATACCTTCTCAGGCTCGGGCATGTGTTCGTCAACCTGGCGGCAAAGGGCGATGATGTCGTGATGATACGCAACGTAGGATTCGGTAGACGTCTGTGCCCGAGTAGCCAACTGATTTCGCGCAGTTATAGGTCGTGCGGCGGTGTTCCCAAAAAGGTCACGGATCTTCTCTTTGAAAGTGTCTCAGCTGGTAATATCGGCTGCATGCGTCTCGAACAACACCCGTGGAGGGCCATCAAGGTAAAAAAGCACGTTGGCAAGCATGAGTGTCCGGTCCCACCTAAAGCTGGCGCTGATCCGTTCATACACGTTGAGCAACTTGTCAACGTCAAGGCCATCCTGTCCGGAAAATACGCCAGGATCACGAGCAGGAGGTAGGACAACGTAGGTAGGAGTCACAGAAGAGGCGGGTGGTGAAGACGATGTTTCTTGAACTTGTGACATGATAGGACCCATGATAATGCGGCCGTTGCGGAGCTTCCTGATGGGTACAGGGAAGGACGAGCACGTCCACCACAAATATGTTACGTAAAATGGGACCTGAAATGGCTATTTTCCAGTGTACTTACACCGATAAAATCGGAGCGCAGCACATAGAGCGAGAAAAGCAGTCCCCATTGCCGTCTGCTGTCCAAAGAATGGTTCAGCCTTCATGCAATAGCTACGCGTAATTATATATATATATATATATATATATATATATATATATATATATATATATATATATATATATATATATATATATATTCATGCCCATGGCAAGTTATTTTTTCACTTCTTCACATTTACATTACAATCTAATACCTTCATCTATACTTTCTGCGACGTTACTGTTTGTTAGATCTCATTATTATTGTCTCAAAACATGTGAAAACGAGCCCTTAGGTATACAATTCTTTCCCCTATATATATATATATATATATATATATATATATATATATATATATGTGTATATAAATTTTCTGCCTAGTATGAACTATCGAGAAATTTGAACGCCACTTCTAATGATGTATACGTATGCAGCCTCTTCAATAAAGTTACGAGGAGAGCGTCACCATGTTTGCAGAAACCACTTTTATTCAGCGTTTGAAGCTGAATAAAGTGCCAACCACTGGCACGCGTATGCTCGCGTCTACGCGTCAAAAGCGTCAAATGCGCCTCTCGGCGTCGACGTCGGAGGGGCATACGCGAGGAGGCGCGAGGGATCAAGCCGGGCTTGATATTTTTGCCACACTTGCGCTACGTCACCACGCGTACAGCGGCGCCAACCAACCAGGGGCCGCGCGCCAACCAACCAGAGGGTGCGATGCCTCGTAACGTTATGCCTAATGGCCGCTGCTTCGAAGGCACCGCCGAGGGCTTAATGCAAGCACGGAAACTACTCCAAACGTTCCTGAATGACCGCTTTATAATCTAGAACGACAACGACACGACGAACAACTGCGAGTGCTACCAGCGCGACGCGGTTTCGTGCCGAGTTCGAGTGATGCCGACAAATCCAGCGAATGCCGGCCGGCTATGCTAGCGCCAGTCCCGAGTGCGATCGTCGGCAGAGCGAAAGGAGCACGTCGGTGTTCTTGTGCTTTGATCTGTGACTTTCTGTGCTAAAAACGAGTGTGAACAGACTTCGGAGGTTCGAAGGTTTGAGCGTGAGCCCTTGCCTACCGCGGAGGCAATTCAGAGCGGTGTCATCTGCATCCAGCGCAGGCCTCTACCGTCTAGTTCGTATGAACCAGCACATTCGAGGAACCTCGGCTGAAAAACTCTATGGTAGTTTCCGTCGCAACATAGACACCATATACGACGCCCGAAACATCGCGTAGTTCATACGGAGGAGTTTTGATCTGCACTGTTTGTTTTCAAAATCGGTATTCATCATCGCTAAAAGCGAACCTCGCATTAGCCAACACATTTCGGTGATGTGAAAACATTCGTACTTATAGAAGTGTATTCGGGGATTGTACAACGCAGAAACATTCGTTGGCTTCGGTGCAAATCGTTTTCGTGTGTTGCCAAGCTAATAACAAGCGTGAGCTGGTTGGTAGCAGTGTGAGGTGACTTCGTGTCGGGTACCACCAACGCTGAAACATTCAGCTGTCAGCGGTCTCATTTCCATGCACGTACAAGACAGAAACTCGAGCGTGCGTTGCTGTGGTGATCGAAAACGAAAGTTGCATGATTGAGTGCTGCTGGTATTGCCTGCTATTTCACTTCTCGCTTCTTCTGCTTCTCTGCCACGCTCAGTAGCACATACGTTGTTTGGAGGCATTCTAACACACACATTCTTAATTTATAGTTCATTCTGATACTCATAGCTATAGGCATATAATGGTGCTTCTCCGTCGTTTTACAGTTTACTATAATATAATGCACGTTTTGTTTACAGCTGGACAGATAACTGAAAACCTTGTGAGAAGCATCTGATATGAAATCAGCTGCACGATGACACGATAGTTGGAAGAGAAGATCACCACATGTATGGACAGAATCAATCAAGGTGAACTAGTATGGTACTGCACTTCGTAGAAGAAATGCAAAAAGTACCTCATGTGATTTAAGAGACCTTCCAGAATTGTGCATGTATTTATCTGTTCCTCCAAACTGTAATGAGCTGAATATATTATTCGATGGTTTCGAACATTGAATATTTGTATGTGTTTCCAAGGAGTGCTTCATTTTTGTTCAGTTTTTTAATATATGCATTAACTTGGATCAATGGGCACGGCGGACCTTGCGGGAGCATGGCTCGTTTTAAGCCGTTTTTCTACCTCATGCAGGGCTTGTTATGCTGCTTTGCTGCGCTGGCCAACCCGTTGGCCGCACAGTTCCCCTCGCCCTCGGACACTTTCCCGCCACCCTTGCACCAGCGACTATCCGTCAAAGAGCCACATCGCCCACACGTGCCACATCTGGGTGACGTCATCGTCTCCCTGCTGCCACCTATGCAACTCGGGGCCATGACGTCTACCGATGCGGTGCCTATAAAAGATCGTCTCCAACACTTTGTCTTCAATGGGCATGGTGGACCTTGCGGGAGCATGGCTCGTTTTAAGCCGTTTTTCTACCTCATGCAGGGCTTGTTATGCTGCTTTGCTGCACTGGCCAACCCGTTGGCCGCACAGTTCCCCTCGCCCTCGGACACTTTCCCACCACCCTTGCACCAGCGACTATCCGTCAAAGAGCCACATCGCCCACACGTGCCACATCTGGGTGACGTCATCGTCTCCCTGCTGCCACCTATGCAACTCGGGGCCGTGACGTCTACCGATGCGGTGCCTATAAAAGCTCGTCTGCAACACTTTGTCTTCAATGGGCACGGCGGACCTTGCGGAAGCCGGGCTCGTTTTAAGCCGTTTTTCTACCTCATGCAGGTTGGTTCAGTTTACACCAGTCTCAAAAGCAACAATCCTTTTCTGCTGGTCCTGCCGTGCCCCGATCAGTGCTGCAAATGTGCTTATGAATGCTTTCTTGTTCTCGACTTACTTCTCTGTGGAGATGTTGAAACCAATCCTGGTCCTAAAATCCAAGAATTATTGGTACAAATTTTGGAAGGGCAAGAGGCTCTGCGAGGTGAGGTGGCAGATCTGAAAGCGAAAACTGAAAGCCTTTTAGGGGACTTGAAGAGCCGTTTTTTAGAATTGGATATTCACACTAACGAGCTTAAATCTAAAACTGCAAGATTAAACTACATCGACAACGCCATAAGATCCTTTTCTACTTCAGTGGAATCCCAGAAGCGCAAACTTGTCGACCTTGAAGACCGAAGCAGACGGTCGAATTTGGTGGTTTTTGGAATAACTGAAGACCGTAACGAAACAGAAGACGATCTTAAGCGAAAAGTCATTAGGGAAACATTTCAACAAAAACTGGGAGTTAAGTGTGAATCCGTAGGTCGAATCCACAGGCTAGTCAAAGGTCCAGTATAAAGGCCAGTTATTGTGTTTTTCCAGGACTTTAATGAAAAAGTTGCTGTCCTCAAGAATGCAAAAAAACTAAAGGGTTCTAAAATTTACGTACAGTATGACTACTCAGCACATAGCCTAAAAAAACGAAAAATGCTCTGGGAAAGTGCCAGAAGTGAGAAAGCTGCTGGTAAAAAAGTTTACCTCGTACATGATAAACTGCACGTTGACGGCGATACTTTTATCTGGAACGCAAACTCTAATCAGCGGCAAAAAATCTCCACTCATTTTGGTCAACGGCGCGCGCCTTCACAATCCAGTGGGGTGATTAGCATTGAAACTCTCCCGGTTGACGTCGTAGACACGTCCACCGATGGTAACGGTAACAATCCTAACCCGTCCGCTCTGTGACAGTCATCTGAACTTGCCATCAGGGTTCTTAACTTAAATGCCCGCAGTCTCGTTAACAAAACGGCACAGCTTGAAGCCCTTTTGTTATGTCATAGCCCACACTTGACCGTCATTACGGAAACATGGCTTCACAGTGAAATACCTGATGACAACTGAGTTCCGCCAGGCTACAAAATATTTCGAAGAGACTGACCAACTAGAGGTGGGGGTTTTGCAGTTATTTTAAAAACCAGTATCAAAGCATCCTTTCTAGCGCAATCGCCAGATACTGAAAGCCTATGTTTAAGGGTTTCTTTCGGAAACAAAGTATTCATGGTTATCGCTGTGTACAGACCGCCTGATTCTGGGCCCGATTTTCTTATAAATTTGCGATTTCATTTGGCCTCATTCAGTAAACATAAGCTTTTCGTTCTAGGGGATTTTAATCTGCCCAACTTTGATTGGGACCGCTTGAAAACAAGACCCGATTCTTGTCACAGTGACGACATTCTCGACATTATGTTTTCACACAACCTTGTCCAAATAGTTCAGCAACCAACCCGAGTTTGTCGCAATTTATACTCTCTACTTGACCTTGTTTTCCTGCCTAGATCTTTCGAAAAGTACCACGTGTCTGTGGAACACGGTTTCTCAGATCACAAAATTGTTTTTTCATCCATTTGTCTTTATTACAAAAAAGCAAAGAGTTGCCCAGCTCTCAAAAATGTGAAAGACATTGCAAAAGCTAATGACACTGCAATTACTGAGTATTTGGAAAATGCCTGGTCAAATTTCACTGATTACGATGTTGAAGTCCTTTGGAATAAATTTAAAAATATGTGTTTATTCTGTTTGCGAAACTTTGTACCCGATAAAGTTAAGAATACCGCTAACTATACGCCCTGGATATCTAGATCTATAATTCACCTTAAACGCAAAGCCAAACGCTTGCGAAAAAAACGTACAGCGCCTCAACAACTTGCCGAAATTTGTACTACCCATTATAATGCTATTACTCGTGCCAAAAATGTCTGCTTTAACACTACTTTATCGAACTTCCTAAGAGAGGAACCACATAAATTCTGGAACTTTATTAGACAGCGCAATGAAAACATAACTGAAATTTCACTCGACGGCTCTAAATTGACTAATCCTCGAGCAATCGCGAATCACTTCAATTTGTTTTTCCATAGCGTATTTTCGCAGTCTCAGTTAAAACAGAGTAATTCAGTAGCTTCATACCCTGATGTCAATATTGTTTCGCACAATGGTGTCTTAAATATGTTACTTCGATTAAAAAACAAATCAACGCCAGGGCCCGATTGCATTCCGAACGCATTTCTCTGTCGTTGTGCTGAAACTTTGACGAAATTTCTTGTACTTATTTTTGAATCTCCTCTTCATGCGGCCACGCTACCTTCTGATTTTAAAATAGCCCGTATCGTACCTGTTCCTAAAAAAGGCGACCCACTCTTAATTCCCAGCTACAGACCCTTATCTATGTTATCATCCGCCTGCGAGTTACTTGAACACGTTGTTGCTACGTTCATTACACAATTTTTAGATACCCATCAAATCCTTTCTCCATTTCAACACGGGTTTCGCAAGGGATTCTCGACCGTCACTCAACTACTTACAGTTGTTCACCACGCTTCTTCAGTTCTTGATAAGGGGGGACAGGTTGACCTCATACTCTTAGATTTTAGTAAGGCCTTCGATCGCGTATCGCACGACAAATTAATCGATAAATTAGTTCAAATCGGGCTTCCAGCGTTCATCGTCTCTTGGCTAACTGCCTGTTTAAGTAACCGTAGACAGTACGTCGACATTAATGGAAGCACTTCTGACGCTCTCCCTGTTACGTCTGGCGTACCGCAGGGAAGTGTGCTAGGCCCTTTAGTTTTCCTTATTTTTTGTAATGACAGTGTTAACGTTATAAACAGTCCGGTCCAAATACGTCTTTTTGCAGATGACTGTATACGTTTTAATGAAATTATTAGCATCGAGGACCAACTTGCGTTAAACTCGGCGTTAGAAAACGTTGCTTCTTGGAGTAAAACTACTAACATGCAATTAAACCATGACAAAACAGTTTGCCTCCGAATGACTAGAAAGAAACACCCCCTTGAATTTTCTTATTGTACTTGTGACCAACCGCTTAAGCAAGTAGATGAACACAGATATCTTGGCGTAACATTAACCAGTACCTTAAGTTGGAACTCTCACATTACTAACATATGCGCTGCCGCTTTCCGTAAACTTTGTTTATTACGACACAAACTCAAAACCACTCCCTCTGAGGTTAAATACTTAGCATATACTTCTATAATTAGACCGAAACTTGAATATGCCTGCGTTATTTGGGATCCTCACACTAAAAACAATATCGAATGCCTCGAAAGAATTCAAAGAAGGGCCGTCCGCTTTATTTATGGTATGTACGGTCCAACAGACTCCGTTTCTGCCCTGATGGAAAGACATGGTATCCCAACATTAGAATCACGACGTAAATCATATAGACTAAATTTACTGTACCAATTAGTTAACCGGAAGCTCTTATTTGATCCCAGCCCCTACATTAGTCGCCTGGAAACACGGCGCGGTCGTTATTCACACTCCCTTGCCTTAACTCCGTATTTCTCCAAAACTAATCTCTTCAAATTTTTGTTTTTCCCGCGCACAATCTGTGAGTGGAACAATTTACCGTTTGCCGCACTGGTGTCGACAGATTCTATTGACGCACATGTTTTCCTGAGGATGTAAAAATGTTTTGCAGTTTTTTTTTATCCACTGATCCTTTTTGTTGATTGCTTACTTTCAGTGCCATGTTGTTTCCCTTCGCGATTCGCGCAAATGCGATTCTCGCAATCCCACTTAAATCATTGCTGTTACGATAAGCTTGGTTGCATTATTGTTGTATGTGTGTGATGATTGGATTATTGTATGCTGTGTGATGCTTGGCTTGTTTGCCTTACTGCCTGTACGATTCCTGCTTGGGCTCCATGCCTGCAGTATCTTGTAAATAAATAATAAATAAATATATATGCATACACTTAAGCATATCCAGTTGCAGCATATCCTTAAGCATATCCTCTGTTGGAAAACTTGCCCAAACTTCTGTACGGTGCTCTGGTGCAATCCTATGATCGGTATCTGTCCCATCAAAAATTTTGGGCATGCTTTATTGCATTATAGGGTATTTTGACAGTTCATGACGTGTGAAAGCCACAGTTCTTGGCTGTAATCTCAAAACCAATGTCTGTCTCATCAAGAAGTGTCAGATGCATTTTGTAAATGTTAAAGGATATTTAAACTACCAGCAAAGTGCTGAAGCCTTCAACACAGCACTTATCCACAATCACCATCTAGCTTAAAAGTCATTTGTAGTGCTCTCTAACACGTTCAAATAAAGTTATCAAACACTGGATTGATCTACTTGGTTTGATTCCTAATACCAGTGTGTCTGACCATTTCGAGGCACTTGTATTATAATAATGTTCTATTTCTCTGATTTCTTACCGAGGTGCACTCAAGGGTAGTGATGTTTGTTTACCATGGCCCACTTATTGTGATATTACTGTTTAAATCCTTTCATTTTGTATATATGTACGCCACTTTTGCAGTGGCCTCACATTGGGCTGCCGTATTTGAAGGTAAATAAATATACCATCCGAAAGTGTTCCGCGCTGTGCTCGGTTCCAATCTGATCACTAATATCTGTTGCATCATGATGTGTCGGGTGTGTTTTATTGCATTGGAGAAAATTTTAGCTGCCTTTCATGAAGGGTTCAGTTCCAGTATTAAGGCCGATATCTGTGACTTCATGAAGAGTTAGGCGCGGTTTGTTGTTTTAGAGAATACTTTAACTACATACAACGTCCAGAAGTATTCCATACAGGGTTCACTTGCAGCCCTATGGCAAATATCTGTCTTATCATGAAAGTTTCAAGTACAGTTAGCTGCATTAGAGCATATTTTGACTACAAAAAATGCCCAGAGGCATTCTACAAACCGATTGGTTCCATTCTTATTATCAGTATTTGTTGTATCATTACGAGCCAGATGCGGTTTTTTGCATTAGAGGGTATTTCCTATACGCTTATCATCCAAAAGCCCTCTGCACAGGGCACAATTACAGCCTCATGACCTAAATTCGTCACATCATGTAGAGTAGGGTGAGGGTTGTTGCATTGGAGAACATTTTGGCTGCAGACAACGTTCAAAAGCCTTCTATACAGGGTTCAGTTCCGATATTATGACCAATATCTGTCCAATATCTGTGACTTCATGAACAGTTGGGTGTCGTCTGTCATATTAGACAATACTTTGACTAAAGACAACGTCCAGAAGTCTTCCATTAAGAATTTAGTTCTAATATTATGACTGATATCTGTGACTTCATGCACAGTTGGGTGTCATTTGTCGTTTTAGAGAATACTTTGAATAAAGACAACGTCCAGAAGTCTTGCATTAAGGTTTCAGTTCTAATATAATGATCAATATCTGTGACTTCATTAACAGTTGGGTGTCGTCTGTCACTTTAGAGAATACTTTGACTAAAGACAACGTCCAGAAGTCTTGCATCAAGGTTTCAGTTATAATATTAAGACCGATATCTGTGACTTCATGAACAGTTGGGTGTCGTGAGTCGTTTTAGAGAATACTTTGAGTAAAGACAACGTCCAGAGGTATTCCATACCGGGTTCAGTTCCAATATTATGACCGATATCTGTGACTTCATGAACAGTTGGGTGTCGTTTGTCATTTTAGAGAATACTATGACTAAAGAAAACGTCCACTAGTCTTGCATTAAGGTTTCAGTTCTAATATTATGACCGATATCTGTGACTTCATGAACAGTTGGGTGTCGTCTGTCATTTTAGAGAATACTTTGACTAAAGACAACGTCCAGAAGTCTTGCATCAAGGTTTCAGTTCTAATATTATGACCGATATGTGTGACTTCATGAACAGTTGGGTGTCGTCTGTCGTTTTAGAGAATACTTTGAGTAAAGAGAACGTCCAGAGGTATTCCATACCGGGTTCAGTTCCAATATTATGACTGATATCTGTGACTTCATGAACAGTTTGGTGTTGTTTTAGAAAATACTTTGACTAAAGACAACGTCCAGAAGTCTTCCATGCAAGGTTTAGTTGCAATATTATGACCAATATCTGTCACATCATGAAGTGTCAGGCTCAGTTTGTTGCATTAGATCACATTTCGACTATGGAAAATGCCCGAAGGCATTCTACGCAGTATCTGGTTCCTATCTTATGACCAATATCTATTGTATCAATGAGAACCAGGTGTGTTTTGTTGCATTAGAGGATATTTCGAACACACACATCAACCGAAAACCTGCTACTCTGGCCTCAATTGTAGTTTTATGACTGACTTAAATCTGTCAGATCATGAAGTTTCAGGCATGATTATTAAGTTGAGTGCTATAAAATATCATGTGTAAATATACTGAAGGTACCAGCATATTCAAAATATAGTTAATAAATTTGGTAGTGCAGGTATAGAAACCCGGTGGTTTGTAAACCTGATGAGGAGGGCAGCCGCCGCCTCATTTACCGAAGAGAGGAGGGGGGGGGAGCTCAATGTCAACTGCATATATCAACATAATAGGGAGGGGGCGCTAAGTCAGCCCATACATGAAGGGGGACACTGCGACAAACTTTTGCCCCCCACTCCCTCCTTAAGGAGAACTCTGCACACACCTATGATAGACGTACAGTATGGCAGACGCGAATGTTCATTCGCGGGAGTGGCGCACGAACCGATTCAGATTTCTGGTGCATACCGCTGTAGTTACTTTGCGCTCTGGAATGTCAATTACTTCTAAAATAGTCTAAACTGTGGTGGGTGAAGCACTATCATTTTTTGACGTGTTCTCATATCCTCTAAAACTTATAAACCTGCTCCAGTTAGGAACGTGCCGTTCTTTGCTGAACTTGGACAGTTCAAAGCCAAAAGGTCAAGCAACATTGTGCATCGGCCTTAGACGCGTGGGCGTTAACGCGATTGACGCGTGGCAGTGGTTGCGCGCCCTTTTCCTTCACAGGCGCGACTAGACGCTTTTGACGCGTAAGCGCGTGCATACGCGTGCCAGTGGTTGACACTTTACTTTCCATCAATAACATGGAAAATATAGGAACCATGTTTCTTTTATACGATTTCAGCATATAAAAAGTGTGAACGTATAATGCCAAGTGTCCTAAAAATATTTGTTAGGCATTCTGACTGAAAAAACGCGAAGGTGCTGAATAAACGCCCCCAAAATCGAAATACTTTAGTTTAACACATTTTCATAAATAGAACAACGACTTTGTCAAGCATTCAGTGCCATATCATTCAGCTACTCTCATTGTAGAGTTTTCTTTCAGCCTCAAAGCAAGAAGCCGGTCCCGAAAAAGAAAACGTCAGGTGCTCGGCACGCATACGAACATTCAATTCAACATAGCGCCTATGTACTCTGCTAAATACGCGATATGTCATCACTGCGATAAATTGAATTTAAAAAACACTGAATAGAACAACTCAGTGGGTCACTGTTGTGACAACGACCAGCTAATTTGCTGCGGCTGCAGCCCTGAGGGAGCCGCCGCCACTCGTTTCCCCGTCCCTCCTGTCCCCGCCCCATCGCGCTGCAGCGGTCGCAACTGCAACTACGGCTGTCACGCGCTTTCCCATTGAATGCCACTCGACGCGGGGGGCCGTACCGTGCGCTTTTTCATCCAGCGGCCATGCTTTTGTTATGAAGCTTAACAGACCCTCTGACCGCGGTGCGGGACGTACAACATCAGAAAGGTGACGCCCGGTGGTTCGGGGGAGAGAAGTGATTTTTAAATCAAAAGAAGAGAAAAGTGAGACCCGTAACTGTCTCTCAGAGGAAGGACACCTCCACAGTAGCTCATGAGGGTTGGGGGTAGAAAAGGGATTAAAAGGGTATGATTAAATGGTAAAGAGATAGAGAGAGAGGAAGGAGAGATTAAGGCGCATGGACAGTGAACGATGGAAGTAAAGAGCAGACAGGAAAGATGGACACGGTTGCAGGTGTCCGAGTACCGGGCGCCACTGGCGAGAGCTCCTGTCGGCGTCACGTCGCGACCACTGATAACGTGAAGTTGCCGCCACGCCACCACACAGCATTGCGCACGTAAGGCTTTGAAGGCTCTAAGTGCCAGTTTTAACTAGGAAATGCAAACGCGTGCGTCATACCGTTAAGTCGCAAAATGATCGTGTCCATTCACAACAAGTTTTTTTCAATTTCGTGATTATCAGAGATATCTCGAAGGCATCGGTTTTGCCTTTTGTTGTACGCTGAGAAAGTCATCACGCATGGATCACCATTTGCAGCATATACAAACGGAACAAAACCGTCAACAGAGCATTCGGGCATACTAATAGAACAGTTCAATGCACAGGAAGCGAGAAATCGATGAAAAATGCAACCGCTAAGCGAAAATAACCAGGGCCATTCGTGCCGGATAAAACTAGCTTCGTACCACTGATCACACAGATGGATAGTGCATGCAATTCTTCGCTTTGGTATCATGTGCATGGCCAAGTTTGACGCATTTAGGGAGTGCAGGACGCACGTCGGTATGTTTGCTTCGAACTCGATGTCATGCGATGCTCGCTTGCATTTAAATTGCCAGTTGCAGCACGCTGGAATAAATAAAACATCTTTTGCAATGTGCTCGCACTTCCTTTTGATAAGCTTCCTACTTTTAAAAAGTGAGGTTGGATTGAAGGAAGAAGCTTGCCAGGTCCTTGATTTTCAATAAACTGCACCTCAAGACCAACGGAAGATAAGGGCCTATGCACGTTCGGAGGAAAATCGTGTAGCTAACAATGCGGCACAAAGAATGGATGCTGTCGAACACCTGCAGTACGCCACGGTTATGTGCGAGGCCCATGAAAACGCGCACACCGCCACTGCACTGCCTGAACGGTGCCGCACCGCACTACATCAACAATAACAAAACGCCGCCATTGTGCCCAGTGGATATGGACGCTGTGACGTA